>NC_090273.1:51296197-51597800 GCF_040414725.1 Anabrus simplex | reverse complement strand
CTGGCACGGAGACGCGCAAGTCGCCTATGGGAGTCAAATCAAAAGAACTGCATCTGGCGAGCCGAACTTGTCCTCGGACACTCCCGGCACTAAAAGCTATACGCCATTTCATGTCAACAGAACACTCTGTGGCTGGGTGGTAGAATACATCAGTAGTATAAGTGGAGAGTTCGGCCGCCACCTCCTCCTCACGCTCTCGGGAGAGCCCTCCTCCACCACCTCCCCCACACGCTCTCGGGAGAGGCCTCCTCCTCACGATGGCTAAGAGCACGACCCTAACCTCACATCCGCCATCTCGGAGGGACTTAACCTAACTTTTATGCGTGAGACAGCTAGCCTAACCTCATGGAAGGGCCTAACCTTAGTTTTACAGCCGGATGACCTTCCTGACGCCTAAGAGCGCGACCCTAACCTCACATGCGTTATCTTGGAGGGGCTTAACCTAACTTTTGACTCACAAGACAGCAAACCTAACCTCATGGAAGGGCCTAACCTCATATTTACGGCTGGATGCCCTTCCCGGCGCGAATTGCACAAGATGGCGGCTATACATGGCTTCTTATGAGACACCGCCTAACCTCACATCCGCTATCTTAGAGGGGCTTAACCTAACTTTTGACGCACAAGACAGCAAGCCTAATCTCATGGAGGCCTACCCTCAGTTTTACGGCCGGATGCCCTTCCCGACGTTAATTGCATGAGATGGCGGCTATACATGACTCCTTATGAGACGCGTTAAGGGTGCTTGCACAAGAACTTTTGACACGCAAGACAGCAAGCCTAACCTCATAGACGGACCTAACCTGTTTTACGACCGGATGCCCTTCTCGACGCTAATTGCACAAGATGGAGGCTATACATGACTCCTTATGAGACGCCTTAAGGGTGCTTACGCAAGATGGTGGCTGCAAGATGACTGCTATACATAGGTTCTTATCAGACTCCCTTGGGATGCTTGCGCAAGATGGCGGCTATACATGTCTCCTTATGAGACACCTTAAGGGTGCTTGCGCAAGATGGCACCCGCTCTTATGAGACGGCTTAAGGATGCTTATGGCTGCTGCTCTTATGAGACTCCCTAAGGATGCTTGCGCAAGATGGCGGACACAAGATGGCGGCTATACACGGCGCCTTATGGGACACCTTAAGGGTGCTTGCGCAAGATGGCTGCTGCTCTTATCAAGAAAGTTAGCTTAGAGGCTAACGTACCGTGCTGGTTCGATTCATTAAATTTGGGGCTTAAATGCAAAATGTTAAATATCTCGAAAACGGTGCGTCGTAGAGCAAAACGGACAAAATTTTTCTGCCTAGTACCTGGGTTCGCAGTATAAGGAACATGACAGCATAAGAAAAAAGTAGTCCAATGATGAGATCAACAGTTCGGTTCCTACTTAAGGCCTTTGGCATTTTGTCAGTTTTAGCTTGTATTGAAGCAAGTTTTCGTAACTTGATTAGGTCTTGCTATGGTAGAGATTATAACATGCTGTGCTGGTTCGATTCATTAAATTTTGGGCTTAAATGCAAAATGTTAAATATCTCGAAAACGGTGCGTCGTAGAGCTAAACGGAAAAAAATGTTCTGCCTAATACTGAAGTTCGCAGTATCAGGAACATGACAGCATAAGAACAAAGTAGTCTAATGATGAGATCAACGGTTCGGTTCCTACTTAGGCCCTTTGGCATTGACAGCTATCTAATTCTACAAGATGGCGGCTATACATAGCTTCTTATGAGACTGCTTAAGGGTGCTTGCACAAGATGGCTGCTGCTTTTATGAGACGCCTTAGGGATGCTTGCGCAAGATGGCGGACACAAAATGGCGGCTATACATAGCTTCTTATGAGACTGCTTAAGGGTGCTTGCACCAGATGACTGCTATACATAGGCTCTTATGAGACGCCCTATGGATGCTTGCACAAGATGGCAGCGACAAGATGGCGGCTATACATAGCTACTTATGAGACGGCCTAGGGGTGCTCGCACAAGATGGCGGCTGCTGTTATGCATGTGGTAGAGGACAATTTGAAATTCCACGTGCTCTTCAAAGCTACGTTATTTTTGACAGCGACCATCTTTAATCAACAGAGCACCGTGCTGCCATCTTTAGCTACTTCCTTTGAAATGTGATGGCGGCAATGTCCTCGTGACAGCTGTCATCCGCCATCTTTAATCAACAGAGCACCGTGCTGCCACCTTTAGCTACTACCTTTGAAATATGGTGGCGGCAATTTGGAAAAATTATACGCGGTTTTGATAGCTGTTGACCACCATCTTTAAACAACAACGCATCGTGCTGCTATCTTTACGACACTAAACCTCATCCTTATACATGTGGTGGTGGGTAATTTAAATTCCATGTGCTTTTTTGACAGCTCCCGTCTTTACAACACTAAACCTCATACCTTTGAAATGTGGTGGCGGGTAATTTAAAAAATTCTACGTGCTTTTTTGACAGCTGTCATCTTTAAACAATGGCGGCTATACATAGACTGTTAAGGCCTCATCCTCCTCCTCCACCTCCTATGTCAAGGCATAGCTTTATATCTCTATCGAACAAGTTTAAACCTGCATCGCGAAGGCAAGAGTGTGCAGCGATAACATCATTGTGCATGTTTAGACTTGCAGATTACAAAAGAAATATAACAAGACTAGAATTAAACACTGTACTCGATGTCGTTAACTTCAACATGCGTTCAGAACATTGTTTGATATGTTCAGATCACTACATAAGTGATCAAGACTAGAATCGAACACTGTACCCGATACAATGTGTGTTCAGAACATGTCAGGGGATACCTTTGTTCTAAGAAGATGCATTCGAACAGAGAAAAGAATAATAATTCTGTATAGCATATGCAAGATAGCGGCTGTTATAACGTCCTCCTCCTCTTCCCGCTCGGTTAAGGCATAGCTTTATCGAACATACAACGCGATCTTATGCATAAGGCAGTGCACATACTGCGTAGTTAACTCTATAATATGAATACAACAAAAGTACAACTTCAAATGATTTACCTTCTATCATTTGTCTTGTGCGAAAATCAAAAACTACAGAAAAAAATTATACTGCGTAGCCAACTCGCTCGGTAAACGATAATCTGATTTAGTTACAATAGAAAAAACATAGATTTAAACCCTGTTCTATTATCGCAAACACGGAAAGTGAAACAAGTTATCGCATAAACATGTAACACACCGAGCTCGATAGCTGCAGTCGTTTAAGTGCGGCCAGTATCCAGTAATCGGGAGATAGTGGGTTCGAGCCCCACTGTCGGCAGCCCTGAAGATGGTTTTCCGTGGTTTCCCATTTTCACACCAGGCAAATACTGGGGCTGTACCTTAATTAAGGCCACGGCCGCTTCCTTCCCATCGTCGTCATAACACATATCTCTGTCAGTGCGACGTAAAGCAAATAGGAAAAAAAAACATGTAACATGAAATATCAATCAATCTGTTGGCATGGGTTACAAGCATGTAGCTCATGCGGAAAGTAAAATTAAACAGAACGCTAGTGCTATAAGAAATACACTGCTTACATTTAAGTCCCTAGCTGTTGAACAAGTTATCACATAAACACGTAACATAAAATATCGGTTCGGAAACATATTGTTTCAATCTGTTGGCATGGGTTACAAGCAACTGATAGTCAATTTGGTTCGATTAAGGGTCCATTCGGCGGGTGTTCCCATATCCGATAGGGTATTTGACTGGTGGATAACCTTAGTTAAGAGTAAATCTGGCATTCTACTTGTTGAAGGTCAGATTTTCCACGGATCGTGTGGATTAATTCTCAGTTATCGTTTGGACCAATAGGTGCCCGATTTTCAGGTTTTCTTTTCACTTTTTCAGTTTCGCCGTCCACTAATCTGTGATATTTCTATTTTTCTCCGAAAATTCTTCAATACTGTAATCAATACAACTAACGCCATGCAATGTGGCTGCGTTTGAAACATTAAATAATTAAATATTTTCTTGATCAAGAATTTTAAATAAATGATTTTTTGTGCAGTTAATTGAGTCAATAAAAGTCAGTAAGCACATATTTGCTCTTCATTTCAAGTAGTTAGGCTCTCTTCTGAACCCCATCGTTTGGTTAAGATCGTGACCGAATTATTCCCGCTACGACCCCAAGATTTAAGAGTTCGATATTGTTCTACTGCAGCAGCTGTGGCCGACCAACGATGGAATGGTAAGTCAAAGGGTTCAATACAAAGGGGTTAATGTCAATGCACTGGTTGATCTTCATGTTACCGAGTTCGATAGCTGCAGTCGCTTAAGTGCGACCAGTATCCAGTAATCCGGAGATAGTGGGTTCGAGCCCCACTGTCGGCAGCCCTGAAGATGATTTTCCATGGTGTCCCATTTTCACACCAGGCAAATGCCACGGCAAAGGCCACGGCCACTTCCTTCGACTTCTTTTCCTATCCCATCGTCGCCAAAGACCTATCTGTGTCGGTGCGACGTAAAACAAATAACAAAAAAAGAACCAGATCTTCATGTCGTAAGTTTCAAACTCCAGATCTTCATCGAGAGAGCACTTGAATGGGTGATCCTTCTTTAAAGGGAACCATCGAAATTCGCTGATCTACACAACACTATGTTTTAGGCACTGCTTCACGTTTTCAGTGGAATTGAAATCATCAGCAGTTATTCTGAAACTTCATCCGCCCAATCCTCACGTTTACTCCACCTGGCTTATTGTGAGCAGTTTGCTCTCTCTACTGCCAGACAGATCGGTGAGGTGAATCTGGATGGAGCACCTATTGCACTGTTTTGACACCAGATTGGTTCTTTCCTTACACGTGCCGCATACTAATTCTTTTTTTTTTTTTTTTTTTTTCACTTGTACCTCTTTGCTTCTAACGCCCTCACTTCAATCAAGATTATGAAAGAGCATACAAGAGGTTTCACCCCTTCCGTTGTTGGTCTGTCAAACCTGGGAACACATAGCGTATAAAATTCTACTACTACTACTACTACTACTACTACTACTACTACTACCGAGCTCGGTATCAGTAGTCGCTTAAGTGCGGCCATTATCCATTATTCGGGAGATAGTGGGTTCGAACCACACTGTCGGCAGCTCTGAAGATGGTTTTCCGCGGTTTCCCATTTTCACACCAGGCAAACGCTGGGGTTGTACCTTAATTAAGGCCACGGCCGCTTCCTTCCCACTCCTAGCCCTTTCCTGTCCCATCGTCGCCATAAGACCTATCTGTGTCAGTGCGACGTAAAACAACTTGAAAACTACTACTACTACTACTACTACTACTACTACTACTACTGCTGCTGCTGCTACTACGGCTTTTCCTACGTCTTTGGTGTCCCTGGTGCAAACTATATCGAACATGTGGAGTTGGCCCTGTTTTACGGCCGGATGCCCTTTCTGACACAATCCTATGTGGACGGATGTAATCACTATTGCCTGTTTCTATGGTGGTTGGTAGTGTGGTTTGTTGTCTGAATATGAAGAGGGGAATGTTGGGACAAACTCAAACACCCCGTCCTCGAGCCGAAAGAATTAATCAGCCGCGATTAAAATCCTCGATCCGGCCGGGAATCCAACCCGGAATTCTCTACACTGAGCACTCATCCAAGGAGTCGGACAGCGTGTAAAATATGGTATTTGTTCGACCTATCGCCACTTACGGCTCCTTATCCTGGATCTCATCCACTGCCTCGAATGTTGAAATTTGACCGCCACATTCCCACGCACTTGTCCAAGTAATCAACCTATCCCCGCTCGCTCCCGCCAACAATCACTTTCTAGTACCACCAGGACACTGCAGATGGCACACACAACGGCAAAGGCTCTGTTCTATAACTTACGCCTCGGTGACATAAAACTATAGGTATTTACAGCGATAAGACTGTCATAAGAAATTCCTCTCTTGATTTTGTACTCACATTTATCGTAATCAAACATTATCTTTCATTTCCATTTCAAAAATCAGTAATTCATCTCGCCAACTTCTCGTCGTAAGAGTAATATATTTAAAAAAATTAACTGGTGGAAACATTTTATAATATTACTATCTATACCATTGTTAAGATTACGTTTTCTTCTAAAGTGTGGAAAGGTGTACCGTGTACAAACTCAATACGCACGCCAGAGAATCATTACTGTTCATTAAAACAAACGCAGCTGCTCTTTAGCAACACACTTTCCCTCTGTTTAACTTTTCAAAACTCAGGACTTTCGCTTTCCTCGAGCACGGAGTATTGTGAACAGAATTACAGGCTCAGTGATATAAGTGAACGCTCACAATGCTATTGCGTGTCCAGTTAATAATCGATTGGCTACTTGGTACACATTCATTATTTCTTACGTCAGAGAACAGTCCTACATCTACTTACAAATATTCCTATTATCATATAGTCATGGTGGAGGCCCATATCATATTGTAAGGGGAATGAGCTGATAAAATACAATATTAAAACATGAAATAAAATATTGAAAAACCTACAGCCTGTTTTCCAGTCTTTAACCGGTCAGGGATGCAATGAATGAACCTATAGGCTATTAATGACTGATAGATGGTGTGAAATGAGAATGGAAAGTATTGCTGGAAGTGACCGGGATTTGAATCACGGTATCCAGCTGTGAGAGGCCGACGCGCTGCCATCTGAGCCACGGAGGCTAAATAAAATATTAACAATTTATTTTTAATTTTAGCTTTTCTTTGCTAGGAACAGCCATATACTGGACGAGGTCCTCTTCCCGGTCGGTAATGGAATCTGGGAGGCACTACGTAAATAAGGAAAGTACAAAATTTACAATGTCAAAAACGTAATTACGCGTGACAACTGAGCCCCCTTGTGGGTGGGGCAGTAGAATAACACCCACAGTATCCCCTGCCTGTCGTAAGAGGCAACTAAAAGGGGCCCCAGGGGCTCTGTACTTTGGAGCATGTGTTGGCGACCACGGGGCCTTAGCTGAGTTCTGACATTGCTTTCCCTTACTTGTGCAAGGCTCCTCACTTTCATCTATCCTATCCGACCTCCCTTGGTCAACTCTTGTAGTTTTCCGACCCCGACGGTATTACGAATGGAGGCCTAGGGGGTCTTTCATTTTCACGCCCTTCGTGGGCCTTGTCTTTTTTTGGCCGTTACCTTCATTTTTCGAAATGTCGGATCCCTTCCATTTTCTCTCTCTGATTATTGTTATACAGAGAATGGTTGCCCAGTTGTACTTCCTCTTAGAAACAATAATCAGCACCACCACCACCACCACCACCTGACAACTGAGCGTCAAGCGGGCTGGATAGGTACTGTGTAAAATGATGCCTTGTTTTTTTCCAGCGTGGCTAGAACAGGTAAGTGGAGAAAGCTAGGATAAGAGAGGGAAAATGAAATGGCGTATGGCTTTTAGTACCGGGAGTGTCCAAGAACAATTTCGGCTCGCCAAGTACAGGTCTTTTGATTTGACACCCGTAGGCGACCTGCGCGTCATGATGAGGATGAAATGATGATGAAGACGACACATACCAGCGAAATTAACCAATGATGGTTAAAATTCCCGACCCTGCCGGGAATCGAACCCGGGACCCCTGTAACCAAAGGCCAGCACGTTAACCATTTAGCCATGGAGCCGGACATAAGAGAGGGGAAACCTGACGACTGAACTGTTGAGATTTTAATATGTTGTTTGAAGTTTTTTTTTTTTTTTTTTTCAGACCGGGCGAGTTGGCCGTGCGCGTAGAGGCGCGCGGCTGTGGGCTTGCATCCGGGAGATAGTAGGTTCGAATCCCACTATCGGCAGCCCTGAAGATGATTTTCCGTGGTTTCCCATTTTCACACCGGGCAAATGCTGAGGTTGTACCTTAATTAAGGCCACGGCCGCTTCCTTCCAACTCCTAGGCCTTTCCTATCCCATCGTCGCCATAAGATCTATATGTGTCGGTGCGACGTAAAGCCCCTAGCAAAAAAAAATTCAGACTTCGTGGTTTGTTTTTTTTTTTTTTTTTTTTTTTTTTGCTAGTTGCTTTACGTCGCACCGACACAGATAGGTCTTATAGCGACGATGGGACAGAAGGGCTAGGAGTGGGGGAAGTGGCCGTGGCCTTAATTAAGGTACAGCCCCAGCATTTGCCTGGTGTGAAAATGTGAAACCACGGAAAATCATTTTCAGGGCTGCAAACAGTGGGGTTCGAACCTACTATCTCCCGAATACTGGATACTGGCCGCACTTAAGCGACTGCAGCTATCGAGCTCGGTAATTGTAAATTCAAGCACCGCCTTAGTGATTTTGACATGTTCTTTTTATTATCGCTGACGAAAAGAATAGATCTATTTATCGAAACCTGCCTGATAGTAGTAAGTAGTTTACTATACTGTATTAATTGAATAATCAATAAAATTGTATTGACAGGTGAACCTCATAGGTTGGTGAATCACTGAAATTCTTGTTCATAGGCTGTCCACGTTTCCCTAGTAACGAAGTATTTATTTATTATAATAATAGTTTGACATATTGTAAATTCAGTGTTGTGTTGATTTCAGCAATTATGTGTCTCTCACCAGAGAAGGTGTTTATCGTGGAACAGTACTTCCAGTCATACAGACTGGGGCGTCAGAATGGGCCGAGTTTCCTTCACGTTAAAGAACAATAAAAGGGGCGATTTAATAAGGAGGCACCTAATAACAGAACAATGTTAGCTGTCGTTAACAAGTTCCTACATACTGGATCATTTTTAGGTCCACGGAAAGGTAGGCCTACAACAGGACGCTCAAGAACCGTCACCACAAACGAGAATCATGAGCGACTACTCCAACAGGAGTGACAGTCCCCAAAGGGTAGTCGAAGACGAACATGCACAGAATTCATTAAAGCAGTGGAATAGGTAGTCTACAGAGATCTCATTTTATTATCCCATTCGTGTGGGATTTGCGCCGCTTTTGTCGCGCCGGAAACTCCTCCAGAGACAATTGGTGCAGCAAGATGGATTTAGAGCCCACACCGCGGAAGAGTCACTATTCACCGGTCCACCTTTTGAACAAACTAAAGCGGAATACCTCATTGCCTCGTCACTCTCGCGATGGTTGCCAAACAATGGCGTATACTGAGGGCTACCAAGGCTATCGGCGAAGCCCTAACCCCAAATGAGAACGATGGAAATTTAAAGCACTTTATAATCTAAGCATCTGGCACATCGTTCCATTTACAAAACTTGAACGCAGTGAGATAAAACGTCGCTCGTATTTCTGAGAGCAAGGCATCGTAGAAAGATATCGCAGTCCACGCACTGCGTCCCTCTCCCCTAGCCATACCTCGCACGTTTTGCTGGTGAATTCCCGAAACGTGCGGGGACCTGGGTGGATAGGTGTGCTAGGCTTCGGTCCGTCAGATCGCCATTGCTAACAAAGGAGAGATAGCTCAAAAACTCGAAGTTCTCCGGAAGTTTCTGAATTGACACATCCTCACCTCATACTTCTGACTTAATTATACAGATAACAGAGTGCTGGTAATCCATTCCTTTTTGCTTCTACATGCTTGTTCCGCGTCTTCCCCTGACCTATGACCTCTCTTCCGCTTTAGTCTGCTCAAAAGGTAGCCCGGAGAATAACCTTTCTGCAACCACACTTTGGAGGTCATCTAATTTCTTGTTGAACTCCTTTCCTCTACCCTTCCTAGGAGATGAGGATCTCACTGCCCCAGGTGCCTACATATGGGACATGTTGAAACAATAATTTTTCAAGACAGATGACCCGCCTACAAATATTCCCAAATTACGCCTTTTCTTGTGTCCTTACAGCAATATCATCAATATCAGAAACGTTTTGAACTATGTGTGGCACGTGTTGGTACACATTTTGAACACGTCCGATATTTTGCCATACACAGGTACAGTATATTATGAAAAGGGAACTTGGTATAAATTCTGAAATAATAGTCTAGAATAAATTGTATTATGCGCTATCATTGCAGTAATTTTTTAATTGTCCTTGAACTGTTCATATTCCGAGGTTGTGCTGGTCTTTTCAGGCACATCCCCAATGGAGGTGAGTTGCATGTACCATTTTAACCACATACCAGCCCTCCTGCCATTCTTAAATTTATTATTATTATTATTATTAAAATCGAACATTCGTATCTGCACACAAATATCCGTTTCAAAACTAGCTTTCGGACACTAAGTCCCGACATCAGTGAACTGAAACTTATTTAAAACATGTTGATCCGTGAAAATATTGAAATATTTATGGCACAGACAAAAGAATGAGGCCAGATTTTAAATGAAACCGCTACTAACATACTGTTCGTAACATTGAGATGATGTACATTCACGTGCCACTAAGCTTAAGTCTGGTCCAAGGTCTGTTCAGTACTAGCATAACAACCTTAACGGCATGTCCAGCCAGCACTTCTATTGGTATGTTATACTGTATTTTTTTAATTTAAGGTCTAGCGCTTAGTTTCAAAACTATGTCATTTGTTTCTTCTTCATTTTTACAGTTTACTTTGCCTGGGCTCTATTTTACATTGACGACACATCTACGTGGATCTTGAAGGTAAATATTCAAAAACTATCCAGGCAACGCCGGGTAGTATTGTGACCGTTCACAACGTCACCTATGGTATGTCATGATATCCAGGAGATGAAATATGCCGTTTTCCGCGTCATTCTACGATAAAAACTGCCCAAGTTAGAATTTTTCCACCCGCTCCAGGACTCGATTTGCAGCATCCAGAGTCGCGCGACCGAGCTCTAGTTGCTGGTAATTAGCAGCAAGGCAGTGCAAGAGCGCTTGTACTCGAAGTTTTCTCACTCCAACCACGAGCGAGATGAAAAGAGACGCGTTATCACGTGACAGAGAATCTAGGTCACTAGCTGAGCCCAGAGAGTATATCCAACGTGAAAACTAACATTATACCCTGTTTTCCTCGCTCATTCTCCACTGCCAACTTAACGCATTCAGCTGTTTTATTTCTGTTAATTTCTATAAATCGCAAAATACCCAATGGATAACTAAGCGCAAACATTCATTTGAATCAGGGAATTTTACGCATAATTATGAGACCGAGAAGTGCTCTACTTAACTGACAGAGCGGTAACTACGCTGTAAACAAGGGCGCGTCTTAATGACTAACAGATGTTGGACCCTAACCGTGACAGCGAACACAAGGAATCCCCTGTGCTCGTCATCATTCACCGCCAGAGACAAAAGGACGCTTTTAAGATTGCTTGAGAATCTACGAAGTTATTTTAATAACATTCATTCAGTGGAAATGGAAATACCAGAGCTACAATTTGATATCCTGTTCGTCCCGCTACGTTGCGTATTAACGGACCATCGTGTGAGAAAGGGTTGCATTTTTCCCCCTCTCTCAACATCCCGACAGCTCGCCTATATAGGAACGAGCTGAAGAACAGTCACCATCCAGTGCATTTTCAGTGTAACGCCAGTACGGTAGTATTTCGTTGTGGTTTGTGTGTGAGTCGTTTGTGAAGAGATAATCTTGTAATTTGAGCAGTGTAATGCAGTGATTCATTAAAGTCTGTGAATATATGTGGAAATAATCACCCTCTGAGTGGGATGTTAGCGTGTACAGTGTGCCGCAAATTAATAAAATAGGAACGGTACGAAACCGCAATAACCGATGTCCGTGTGTAGAAAAGGTCGTACATCGAGCCTCCTATGTGTCTAAGTTAATACGGCTCAGTTAACATATATAGGGACGTACTTAGCGAAGTGTGTGGAGCGAACGTTCTTGATATAAATATGAATTACCAAGAAAGTCAGTGAACGGCTCACTGTAGACCTAATTGAGGACAGTGCCACGTTAAAGTAATCCGTAGTGCACTTGAGAGCTCGACTCACGGCTAAGTGCATTAGAACAGGCCTGAACTAGTATCATGAATACGAGAATGCTAATACATTAGTGGCCTAACCACTGTCGTTTCTAGGGAAACTAGTGAAATTTCTGGGCCTATAATAGCTGCCTACAAGAAGAATAGATAAATGAGAAGGGATTAATGTCGGGCTTCTGGGACAGTACCGACATTGTGTTGGAATGCTCGTGCTAATGAGTATATCCAACCATATATTTAAACCGTGGTGTGTAATAAACTAACGCATTCACTTGAGATAATTTCCCCTCATTTACATGTCTACGAGAACGCCGGAGTGAACGCCGACGTCCAGCTGAATGCCAGAATTTTGCCTGTATATTAGAGAGAACCAGACGCCTAGCTGTCTTCGCCTGGTGTAGCAGAGAACGTCGAGAACGTCATACCAGATCAAGCCGTCATGTTCGTGATTTGCCGGGAGGTCACCAAAGGTCTTCACATCGCCGATGACGTGATGCAAGCAGCTTAAGCCCATGGTGTGCCCTCCTGTAAAGCTGTGAACGTGGTATCCAGAAGGCTGAGTACATTTCCAAGTATTTATATCTTTGAAGGTCGTGTCCCATTGTAAATATGTAGATTTTTCACTTAGATGTAACGTAGACTGCAAGCACGCCATTTCAGAGGGATAATAATTATAATTTCATTTTTATTTGAGTCTTTTATAGAATACTTTCATCATGGTTTTGGGACGACCATATTTTACTTCCATCCTTGTATAAGGGTTCGATAATGCATGACGTAATTATAAGGACCTTGGCTTGATTAAGTGTGAAGCGCTGTCAAGTAGAGAAGGCTTAAATATTCTGTAAAAATGACTCCAGTTATCGTCTTTCCATAGCATATACGAGTCATCAAGATTTTTCAGTAATTCATTTTTTTTGGTGCGCTTCACCTGGTAGAGATCCCTCCTAATTATTAACTAAGGCACCTGGAACAAGGCATCGAGACAGTGGGTATATTACATCGTTAATTAATTAGTTCGCGAATGCGCAAGTTAATTTGGACCCGTGTGGCAGGAGTTCATCAATAAATAGCACGGCATTCGAGGTATCGAGAGGAGAAACGAAACGAGTGAGTAGGCCATAGCCGTGATATATACTGTGAGATAAAAATGTGAAGTTCCCTTGGAACTCTTTAGTAATGTACACGAAGTGGATCTCGTGTTGTGAATATGTTAATTACGGCCGGACATAGCCGATATTGAATGTGAGGCCATTGTGGCTCGAGAAAAAGAAAGCAATGTCGTTTACCGCGAAGTCATTGTATGAAGGCGGCCCAGTGGCCGCCCTTTAGAAATGGGTCTTGGAAGGCCATCAGCTGAATAGATTTACGAGCCTGGCTGTAGGGACGAAGAAAAGTGTTTTCTACACTGAAAGTAAACAGATACAAGTAGCTATTTCGTGCCTCTCGGTGCAACGATTACGTGCATCGATTTAAGTATTATCAACGTCGCGGTGATTGCAGATGAGCATTAAATGAAGGACCCCTCCAATTTATTTCTTTAATTATTCACAGCGTGTAGGGAATTCCAGGTCAGATATACCCTGTCTCAGAAGGTCCTGAGTTCATTGCAGGAGACAGTAAAGCTTACTGTCACAAGCGGCAGGTGACTAAGGCCACCTGTGACTCATTGTGTGTATGTGAAATGTATTTGCTCTTGCCCCTTTTCTTGCAGGGAGTGTTATAATGCTATGTTTATAATGTTTTGGTACTGAAGTCGCTAAGTGCTTGTCCTTAGGTAGCAACGTTGTGTGAATACTGTCGTGTCATGTGTATTGATAAAAATCCTAATGAAATGAGCGTGTTTATTATATTGCCTATTCGGCAATGATTAACATAGGGAAGTGTTGTAACACGACTTTCAAAGGCTTGGGATTGTACACACAAGCAACCATGGTACATTTCAGTTCATATGTGTTCGTAGGCCTATATCACAACCTGATATAGTTTGAATATATTAATTCTCGACAAACAAACAGAATTACAGCTGGGTATGTCTATGTTGAATAGATTTGTGTGTAAAGTGATTAGTGTAAGTGTAAAATGAAATAATTAGAGAGAAAACGCCTCTCTAAGTCTGAGATAGTGTAATAGTTCGAGAGGGAACGCCTCTTAAGCTGAATAAATGAACGTATGATGAAGTGTAGAAAAGGGACTACCGAACATTTCAACGTCAAGATCACCCAAATTACTGTATGTAAGGTGTTTGTATGGCATACCCATGTAAATAATGTGTTTCACTAGTATAAGTAAAAATTTGTTATACAAGATATTGTCTCTCTTCTCATTAGTAATGAAATGGTATTCCTCTCATAATTAACTTTTCCCCCTACTAGAGAGACTATTACTAAAGAACTTACCGCCCCATCGGACAGTCCACAGACCCGAAAATGCGATACCGACTCGACTAGCGAATTATTCTAGTAGGGGAGGGTGAAGCTTCGACAACCGAGCTGAGTTCGAGGCTCACCGATGGTGCTCCATTCTAACGTCATATTTATGAACAGTGGTAACTGGTTCATGTAATGATGCCTTGGAAAGGTACAGTATAGCTGTATGTATGTTGGGTATTCAGCCCGAAGGCTGGTTGGATCCTCAACAGGTTCACCATTAGCTGCCATAGATGGCGTAGGTGTCACTGAAGAGGCGTACTAGGGAAATGAGAAGTGAGGTAGTTTCCCATTGCTTTCCTCACTGAGCCAGAAGTTGCTATTGCACTTCAGTCTGCCAAGCCCACTGAAATGCCTGCACCAACCGACCCTATGAGCGACATTTTCACACCAGATTCACGATTAAGTATTTATTTATTTTCCACCTAGTCGATACAATGATTGCTTAAGGCAATTTTTAATGGTCAAAAGTGGTACATGTTTCGTATATTATCAACATCTTCAGCCACATAACACTGTTTTGATGAAAAATATATAAATTGACAAAGTAATGCTTTACAGGATACGGACCATGAAGCTGATTTTATGTAATTTTCACACCATTCATAGCAGGGACTGGCTGCATAACGAATGGCATTACTAGCGTCACTCATACCTCAGCCACTTTCATATTGTCAAAGACAAGGATAAGACTGAGACAGGTCAATGAAAGTAACAATTTTATTCTAGCCCATACCAGAAGACATAGTAGTATAGCTAGTATTATAAATTTTATTTGTTGTAAGGCTGAGAGAGGAAATTGTAGGAAAGGATGATTTTGACATTCTGACCTTATCACCTTTTTCTTTTTGTACACTGGGTAGGTATTAATGTCCTCACACGAGAAAGTTATGGTCTGTTATTTTCACTGTGATGGGACGTTCGATTAATTTTACTGAATCGATTCATTTGATTCCGTTCACGTTACTGAATCGATACAGTGATCCGATTCACGGCACATTAGAGTCACCGCTCCTACTGCATCTGTGTAGTATGTAGTGGTAAGACAGCAGCAACAGCATTCAGTGCTCACTGCTGCCATCTGGTCTTCATACTATGAACTCCTTTCTTAGAAAAAAATACTAGTCACTCTAATACATCGAAGGTTTCCGGTGACCCAAGATGGGAAAAGTCTGGGATTAGGAAGGTAGCAGCCATGGCTTTAATTAAGGTACAGTCCCAGCATTTCCTGGGGTGAAAATGGGGAAAATATGGAAAACCATTTTAACGGCTTCCGACGGTGGGATTCGTACCCACCATCCCCCGAATGCAAGCGCATGGCTACGCGATACTAACCACACGTCCAACTCGCTCAGTCATTTTTGAAAATATGTATTTTTCTATCAGCAGAGTTCCTTTAATTTATATACAGTACACTACACTGAATTTCATGCTTACTAAAATAAAACAAAAGCACTGCAGTATTGACTTATGTTTTATTTTGCATAATGTACTATACAGTACGCACCCTTTACTGCTTAGTGAAAAAATCAGTCACAAAAATGTTTTAATTTTCAACTTTTGTACGTGCTCATTCTGATTCAATTTACCTATGTAGGGGAGGATGGGGGAATACTGCCACCTGTGGCGGCATTACCCCGTTAGCTCATGGTTATCTTTGGATTGAAATTCTACCAAACCAACAAATCAAACACAGAAGTTTGTTATAAAATATTTTATATTGATCATACTTTCATACAATGTAACCGTAATTTGACCATTGCTAATTTAAACTACCCTTACCTCAGATTATTTGATGTCAAAATAAGATGATAAAGGATGATTTTAGACTTTTAATCTCCAAGTAGAAACAAGTTTGCTTACAGGAAACTGACATATCTTGCAGTGTTTCGGTAATCATCCACTAGAGACCACTCTTAGCGCACATGTTCGATGTGCAGTTTTCCAAATTTAACTGGTGACGGTATTGCCCATGGTGGCGGAATTCCCCCACCTTCCCCTAATCCAAATACAGTTTCAATCATTTCTGGTTGGTTACACGCAAATGCATGATATTCCAACTCATTAATACACCACACAGCTTTTTGATGAGTAGGTGGCTCCTTGGGGATGGAAACCGTTTCTTCTTCTTCTTCACCTTTTTTTGTTAACAATCCATCAATTATTCCAGGAATATCATTGTAGACTTCCAATACATTATCGAAATCACTAAACAATTCACTGCGAAGGACTTTGGGGAGATATCTCAATTCCTCAACACATTTCAAAACAGGTTTCTTTAGACACCTCCATCCAAGCACCATGGATCCAGCAAACTGCGTTGAGGACCGTCACACTCCATATAAATTGATTGCATTGTTACACTTATCAAATTACAGGTAGACTCTCTGTCTTTAATATTGTTTGTAAATGCTCTTGGACTGGCGGCATTTCCAACGACAATGTTAAAATTTCTTCCACTAAACCATTACAAAACAGCAAAACAAAATAGTTTTGAACCTGTCCAAACCATCATTTAATCACTGTCCAATGTCCAAAGTTGAGGGGTGTCCAATGTACAGAGAATGTTTAACATATAAATGTACAGGGAATTAAATGGTGTATTCAATGTATGTCCAATCAAAAGGGGTGTCCAAAGTAAGGGGTTTCACTGCATCATTAAATTTATGCTAGCATTGACCACAATTAGGTGAATAAATTGATTTGATTGGAAAGCTGAAGTGATTATGAACACACATTTCCTGCAATTGTACAAAAAATTATACAACAGCTTGCCTCGAAAGTATTTGAGGATCTGTAACTCTCATAAATATAATTCTTAACTAAACATAGTTACACTCCCTACTTCTATCCTGATGTTGAATTTTCTGAATTTTTCTCAAGCACTGTTAGAAAATCGTATTTTCACAAAATTGCAAAGTAGATCAGAGTTTCTCAACTTTTTTAAGATTGTGGGATCCATAAAATTGAAGAGCTCAGAAAATATATAAATACTTATTTTAAAATCTCACCAGGTTAATGCAATCCTTGAGCTTAAATGGCATTCAGTATACATGCAAACAGTCCTGCAGATATGAATCATTTAATCGCAATCATGCTTTGTTCTTGGAGTATTTCATAAATGAGAAAGATTTCTCACACAAGTACGTTGTCCCGCACATAACCGAACATTTGAGGGAAACATTCCACAGTATTTACGTTGTTTTGGTATATTCTTCTTCTTCAAAAGGCTATGAATTTCTCCTTTTTGAAGATCTATCTATTTGAATTTCTCAAGAGTAGCCATACTATAGGGTAAGTAGACGTGCTTTACATCAAGAAAACCTCTAGTGAATTAAATGCAATGGCTTTCGCTGGAGAAACTTAGTAACAAGTACAGTTGAGACTCAATGAATGCAAGGTTAAGTTCCAAGAGTTCAATCTCAAGATAAGTGAACACAAAACAGTAGTGATGGCAATAAACAGAGAAGGACAACCAGCGAACATCATGCTAGGAAACCATCCACTAGAAAGTGTGGAAAGCTTTACATACCTCGGCAGTGTAATATCTCAAGATACACTAACCACAAAAGAGGTGGCAAATGGAATGCAGAAGAGCTCTCACTTTTACTAAGCAAGTACAAACACTCTTCTGGGATCCCACAGTACCAACAAAATCAAAGCTGGTGATGTTCAATCAGTACTTCATACCAAACTTAACCTATGGTATTGAAACCTGCACTCTCACTAAGAAGACTCATCAAGGTTGCAGGCATCTGAGATGAAGATCCTTAGGGCCACAATTCAAGAAACAAAACTGGACAAGTTAAGGATTGATGTGGTTAGGACGGAAGCTGGGATTGTTACATCATTGTTAGATCGGGTCAGCATGTCCAGATTGAGGTGATTGGGCATGTAATGAGGATGGAGCCAACAAGGACAGAATATGTTAACTTGGAGAGACAAGTGACAGAAAAACGGATGGTAGGAATACCAAGAATCCACTGGATGGACATCGTAAAGATGGACATTGCAGATCGGGGAAGAACACTTGAAGACGTCATTAACAACAGAACATATCTCAATAAGACACGATGAAAAAGGCTCGCCAACAATACCTGGGAAACTGGAACTGTAAAATGATGATGATTATGATGATGATCTCTGGAGTAAATAAATAAATAAATAAATAAATAAATAAATAAATAAATAAATAAATAAATGTTATTATCTTGCATTATTATAATTGCAAATATGTGGGTATTGTAATGAGTAATTGATGGAAAGTAACACTATTATCCCACTTCATACAAACAAGTTTAGAAGAATAAGGACGTTAAGTGCATTCTTGCTGATGAGCACATTTTCTTTATTCACATGACGAGAGCACAAATGTTTTGAAGAATACCCAGTTGAGAACACTTTAATCAGATAGTTTGAGAAATGAACCAAAAGCATTAAACTCAGCTCCTGCTCTTATAATCTTTATTCTTTTTAGTAACCAGTGCAGAGAAGGCGAGTAGTGTTAAATTCAAAACATTAATGAGTACTGTATATTTTCATGAAGCACTGTTCTTCTCCTGAATTATTTATTATTATTATTATTTACTCAAGAAAGGGCACCTGAACTGAGGCCTTTAATGGTGCAATACAAAGTATTGGCAGAGTTTACAAAACATTCACAAGACCTCATTTCCAAGTACAGTACAGCCTGAGAGAAGAGGAAACCTGTACAAATATAAAAGACCACTGTACATCGCTTGGTACGTTAATTTACTGCTCATTTTCTTCTATCCATTGATTATTTATTATTTGTTTAAATTTTGAAATTGTGGCTGCCTGTTGTATATGTTTAGAGATAGCATTATACACCTTCACAGAGTAGTGCCATAAGGAGTTACAACCATACTTACTAGTTTTTACAAATTCTGTATGGACTCTCTGCTCCTCGGGTGTTATCTGAGTGCATGTCAGAATTTATGATACAGATAGTGTTTGTATGAATCAAATCGTGCTTAATTCTATATACCATCATAGCTGAGCTATCATGTAACATATGGAATGGTAGAAATCTGCATTTCTTATACAAACAATCTGTAGGCATTAAAGGCAGTAAATTATAAAGTATTTGTAGTGCCCTTTTTTGTAAAATGACAACTTTCTCAACGAGTTCCTTATCACAACATCCCGAAACACAAATCATGTAAATCAGGTGACTTTCAATGAGAGCATGATAAAGATTTTAAAAACTTATGGTTGAATTTGTATCTTAGTCTGAAGCGCACTGATTGCTGGAGGTTTTTTTTTTTTTTTTTTTTTTTTTCAGATGGTTTTAACTTGCTCATTCCAGTCAAGCATTTCACCTATTTTTAAACCAAGAAATTTAGTAAATTGTACTCTTGGTACAGGATGATAAAAAAAATGTTACTGTAAGATCAAGATGGATAGCACATGAGGGCTTGTGAAAAATTATGTAGTTTACCTTGCTAAGACTGATGGTTAGTCTACAGTTTACAAGCCAAGTTTGTAATAAGTTAATGGCATAATGCATTTTTACTTCACGTTCTTCAACAGAAGTGTCAACACAAAAAATACTTCTATTATCTGCAAAATGAGAAACTTGTCCTTGTAGTTTTAGGGAGCCTATTTTGTTCGCAAATATTAGAAATAAAATGTGAACCCTAAGGAACACAAATGGATATAGGGAGAGAGAAATGTTTTGCAGTTTTATATGAAACTAACTGTGATCAATCACTGAATTAATCCATCAACCAGTTCATCACTACACCTCTTACTCCTGCTTCTTCCAATTTTCTGATCATGATCTTGCGATCAACTTGTCAAAAGCTTTTCTTAAGTCTGTAAATAACCCTGACGCTAATTTTCATTAATCAAGAGCTTCTTAGCATTTTCTGCAGTTGTGGTGTCCACTCTTTGAATCCAAATCCCTCCCTGCATTTTTTTCTGAAAACTCCCATCCTCTGCCAGGAAATGTCATTGGTTATGTGATCAAGGAGAGAGACTCCAAAGGACCAGCAAGACATGCACATCTCCATTGTGTGAAGAGGACACAAACTTTTAATGACTGGCCAAATCTCAGCCCCACACAATACCACCAGATCATCATCATAATCATCATCATCATCATCATCATCATCATCATCATCATCATCATCATCATAGGTTGTTCTGCCATCTGGCAGGTCCAGTCATGGCTGTGACCTCCATATCTCTCAATCTTGTGCCCTTTCTTCGCTTCTGCATAATCTTCCTTTCTTTTTCTAATGCTGTCTAATAACGGGTATCATCTCCTTCCCCTTCCTAGTTTTCCAGATCAAACACAGTACAATATACTTTCGATTTAAATTGGACCAGCATATGCTTATCGCACCATACTTCTGCAACTTCCTTTCATCGAAGCCATGCTGTACTCACTCTTGCACACACTTCCTACTCAATATCACTGTCTCTCTGCAGGTGAGATCCTAAATACTGGAAGCACAGTTAACTACCACTATAATCTAGAGATGGATATGAAAGGAATACCAGGAAGGGTAATAAAAAGAGTGGTAATTTTTTTTAAAAAATTGATATTCAGTAGGTATTTTCAAAATAGGTTTCATTTTAATTTGTTTCATGCTGCCCTTTACATACACTGAGTAGTTCATTTCATTCCAATAATATTGAATGCTAGTGTTCAGCTATATAATGGTATAAATTTCCTTCATCTTTTTTTATTTGTTTTCCTGATGTGGATATTTTTAAAAACTAAATTATTTTTCTACTTTTTTGTTTTTACATAAATACTCATGTTGCAAATTGTGAGCACATTCTTCATATTTATATCAAACAGTAAAACAAGTTGACATACAGTCATCGTTCACACGTATGGAGAGAAACAAACATGGCGACTACATTTTGGTTCCTGAGATTTTGTAGACCATTTAACATCAGCTGTGTGTGACAAGTAACAAAATGTAAAAAAATAACAAAGAAAGAAGTTTTTATATAGAATTTCTCTTGCTATGGATTTGTTAGCAATATTTAATTTTTTCCTCATTGTTTTATATTTAAACCTATCAAGACTTATTTGTTTCCTCTAACATTTGTGCAATTTGGTTTCTCAATGTGCAATATTTTTCTTTCTTTTTTTAAAGTTATCTTTTAGTAGTTTGTTTTAAAAAACCTTTTTCATTGCCATATTTTGAACAGCTGATTTCAATATTAGGGCAATAGAATCTTCCTTCACGTAACAAATTAAATATCCACACAGAGTCAACAAAATGTCACAGCAGACCATCAGTGTCAAAAACAAATCAAACACAAACATAAAGTAATAACTGGCTATTCACAAGACATCTGGTTACAAATTACAAATCAAACATATTTGGCAAATCATTTACTGGCCTCATCCCAAGCAAATATTAATTTTCTTAAGCTCCTGATTTTCTTGCTTGATCAGTAGTACTAATTATTTCACACTTGTCTTTATTTCAACTGCTATACTTAAAAAACAATATTTAGCTATTGATATGTACTAAGAATTTGTTTAGCTAAAATATTTAAAAACCATGTGTTTTTATCAAATCAAACTGCCTTAGAAATCAAAAGGCATGAACAGCTTCAAAATTTTACTTGTATTGAGTAGTGACATGCTAATTGTTGCTACTGAGAAAGAGAAATGTTTGATGTTAGACAAGTGCATAAAATTTCTTAAGGAGATCCAGTTCAAACTTTTCAATTATATTAATTAATCAAATATTCAATATTTGAACACCCTAAACAAGAAACAATTTCAGAAACATATTAAGGAACATATCATACGAGGTCCACCTCAATGGCTTTTGTATTTATACACAATTTCATGGACATTACTTTTAATAACAGTCATGTGTGTAGAAACGTGAAACAAAATTATTGTCATTCACGACACAAACAAACATTGACTTTTCCAAATATTTTCTCGATCACCAAGATTACTTTCACAAATAACATTTAACATTATGAAACAAAATACAACAAAGTAACCAATGGGGATGGCACCTCTCAACAGTTTCTTTGCACCTTTTGTGTATATAACCACAGAAAGTTCAAAAACAGTTAACACAAAACAGAGAAGTATTAACACACACTACAAAACTTCTACATCAACAAATCCACCTACACTTACTTAAACATTGCAAACAAATAGAACTAAACATGTGTTCAACACCCCACAAAAATAATTTTTTAAAAATTGAAAATAAAGGTGTTTACCCTGCTTAACACCAATACAAGGCAAACCTATTATTTTTAGTTTTACTTCAACCTAATGTGATTTCATATATTAAAAATATATTTTATATATATATAATATTGGTTCATCCACTAAACAATAGAAAATAAAAATATAATAACCAACTATGCTATCACATCTACATACTAACTACATACTTAAAAATGTGTTACCCTTGATTAGTTTTGCATGGCTTTGGATTGAATGAGCGTTTATTAGACAAACACAAAAAGCAAATCAACGTTTTCCCATTCTTTATCCCTGCCCCCACAAAACTAACAGTTTAGCCACCATCTCTGATAGGTTAAGTACATAACATTCTTTCACACAGAAAAGAATTCTGTTGAACTGTTAGACAGATATATAATACAGTAGTATGAAACTGAAACATTTAAGACACATCTTTGGTTATTATAATAATAAGAAGAATGAACCATATTTCTTTTCGGTAACTAGATATCTGACTGTAATTAAAGTATATATGGCTAAGTCAACACTGTCTTTCGCTTTTATTTTTATTGTTTTAAATAGTCTATCTCACTGTCATCAAAGTTTGCAATGCAGACAAGAATGGTGAACATTCAAATAATATTAAAAAAATCCTTCTTTGCCTATCACTGCTCCTTTGAATCTCTTTTAACAAAAACACTGGCTCAGTGCATTCACATGGGACTAGGAAAAGTAGTGTTCTCTGTACAAAGAAATGGTAACACACATGGCATTTAAAACCAACATACTGCTGAGCAGAACAAAAAACAAATGAAGGGTTAGCCTTCAGCTTCAAGAGAATTGAGGTTGTGAGGCAGAACGAAAATAGAAAAAGCAAGGAATGATATACCGTAAATAAAACTAACATTATTTCTAAAAACTGGTTTTGTTTGATAATAATCAAAGAAAAACAAGTAACTGAGCTGACAAGTGTGTCACTTAAATAAACTGAAAACTGGATAAAATAGCTAATATTTCAGGATAAAGGTTAATTATAAATGCCACCAAAATTCTAGAAATATTTCCAATGCTTGTTATACAGTGGGTGTTTTAGCAGCAGATAATGAAGATCATTCAGTTCCCAACTATTAAGAAGTTTTAAGCAATGCTCCACCAAACTTATTACTTTGAGGAATTACTTGGAAGAAGTCAACACAATTTCATATTGCATGCAAATATTTCAAAGTGGGACATTAAATGCATCATAGTCAGAAATTAATAACTTATCTGAGCTTGTAAAGTTAAAGACTCGAAACACTTGCAAGGAATACATAGAAAATGTTCCAGGTAAGTTAAAGGTAAAGCAGCAAAGAGAAATATGAAAGTAACCACAAAATGAAAGAGATTGTGTGCATTAATGTGTACAGTATAAACATAAATTAATTAGTTATAATAAATTGTAAAACCAGGAGATATCTTTAAATGTGTCATCAAAATAAGTATTGGGAGGAATTTAAAAAAACCTTGTAGGCTTGTATTAAAATGATGACTATGCTTTGGATTAACATAAAGAGTAATATAACAGCTTCACAAATGTTTGGATTGTAAGGTAGATTAATGAAAGTGAAAAGAAAATACCATACATATACATCTACAAAAGGATGTTAAAGAGAAGAATACAGATAATACAAAAGCACAGAATGAAAAATACGCAGTATAAAGAAACTTTGGTTGACTAATCACAATGCAGGAGCAACAGGTTTGGGAGGCATTCAAAAGAATATTAAAAACAACATATAACTAAGGAAGAGTTATTCAATTCTCCTGAAGCCTGATAGTTCCCCTTTTATAACAACAAAAAGTTGGAAACCACATTGAGATACATAACGAGAGAGACATATAGACACAATCACAAAAATATCTTTCCCCAAATGTATCGCAGCAAGTGGCAGTAGTTCATTTAAGCCACTTTATTTTTTTTTTATAATAAAAGTGTCACCCTGTATAATAAACATACAAATTTGAAGACAGTCAATTGAACTATAAACACATAAAGAGACATTTGCTAAATCAAAACTGCTCATAGCAAATCAAAACCATTATTACAATAACATCACCTTTGGCAATCAAGTTGTAAAGATAGATAAATAATCTTCCATAACAGCTGTCTTAGTTTTCATTCATATATATATATCTTGAAGTACAAAGTTCAGCAAAACTTTGTAAACATTTTATAGCAAATATATTATAACTTTTATCATCATTAGAAATGACTAACATTCCTAATATTTACACAATAGTCCTCATTCTTATACTCATAGTCAGTTTTTTAAAGTTCCAAACATCATATCACTTCATTATCCTAAGAAAAATTGTCAGAATATTTTAATGTTCTTTTTTTGTTTTTGATCATTTCACCATAGAGTTCCACAAGCCTCCATTCAAACACAGAGGAACCCCCTGAACAAGCAACACAGCAAACAGCTCGGAACAGACTACAAGTAATCATATAAATAGCTCTATAGAAAGCCAGTTCATACAGAAGGGAGGAATTTAAAAATAGAAAAAGAAAAGAAATGCATGGTAAATTTAATTTGCTCTCTTCAGGACTATGATTTAGTAGTATACAGAATTCTACTACTTGCTTATAAAATTAATCTCTTATATTAATCCCTTGTAAAACAGACAATTATTTTTGTTCATTCTGTCACCACAGACACAAAACACACAGCATTCTTAGAGACATTTTAGGAATAGCCGACTCAGAAAACAACACTCAATTCCTGCTGGCTGTACATCAGTTTCACAAAGGAATCAAGATATCACCTCCACTTGTGCTGATATGGTATTACTATTCATATCAAACAGCTGCTGTGTAAAGACTTCTAGGTTTGTTTTTTAAAAAAATGAACAAGACAATTCCACAAATGCCCGGGCGGAGCGTTTCGGTCGATCCTCAGACGCACACAACACAACTATTTGGTTACGGACGGTCCAGGGCAAATCACAGAGTGAGCGTTCGCCTTCCCTGACACCCAACAGAGAAAGAAAGAAAATATAACAGCAAGTGTTATGACACAAAACACATACACACAAACTACATCAGTTTAACAAATGGGGAAACATGTAGATGTTATAGGAAAGGATCAGGCAAAGGAAGAGATGCTTGGGTAACATTGTGAACAACAAAATTTGGTACGCAGTTTCAAAAGCTTATTCAAATGGTTGAAAATATTTGACCAGTACCAATGAAGTTACCAAAACTAACCACAAATGAATTTCTGGCAATGTCTTTACAGTGCTGAATCACTTGGAATTTACCTTCATCTATAAAAATGATGGTTATTTAGATAATTTCCTTTTTAATTGCTTTTAAAAATTTAATTCATCGTAACTAGTCATATGTTTAACACTCTCAGGACCAAGCCCATATTTTGTACTTGTTCCCAGAACCTACACAATTTTTGTGCTTTTCAAAAAAGTGGCTTCCCTGTATCTACTCAATTAATTTTAACTTATGATACACCATCCTGAAAGCTGGAGTCTTCTACATTTATATCCCACTTACTAAATTAAAATATTCTGAATAGTCCCCAAGTATTGCTGTATTCCTCGTCTCTACATAGACTGAAAAAATAAAAAGTAATTTCAACCTTTCAACTTCCTGGAGTAAGTATGACAGTGGGAGAGTTGTGAATTTGTGGGTATCAGCAGCAATCGACAACTGCCTAAGTATCACTGTTCACTTCGTTGACCAGGACTACAAGTGTCAGCATATTGCATTAAAGTGATACCATTTGAAGACGTGACACATAAACAGGCAAAAATATTGCAAATTTCTTGAAGAAGACTTTAGAAACTCACGGTTTAATGGATAAAATAGTGGCTGTGATTTATGACAATAGCCGTAACATTATAAGTGCCATGACTTAGGAAAATTTTTCCCCATATGCCATGTGTATCCCATACACTACAACTTGTTCAGTTCAGAGAATATTGAGAATCTCACTGCATTATGTAGAAAATAAATACTGGTAGAGGGTTTCAAACTTTCCTTATATTCAAAATCCACAAGGTTTCTTAAAGCTGCATAGAAATGTCTTTCTCTACCACACCACCACTTGATTCAAGATGAACCTGCATGGTGGAATTCAACACTTCATATACCAAAAAGACTTCAAGAACAGAAGAGAGTCATTGTGTTTGTATCTGCTGACCTCAACCTTCCAGTAAATCTTACAGTATCACAATCAGAACATACTAATTTATTGATCAATAAATTAAACACATTTGATCAAACAATACTTGCCGTAACTTCTTCTACAGTGACAGTGTCCAAGTCAATCCCCAGTGTCAACAGAGTCATATCTAATCTTCAGAAGCAATCACACAATGGATCAGAAACTGTGCTGGTTGTAGGAAATACATTAATTAAAATTTAAGACACTGAGCCTCCGTGGCTCAGGTGGCAGTGTGTCGGCCTCTCACTGCTGGATTCCGTGGTTCAAATCCCAGTCACTCCATGTGAAATTTGTTCTGGACAAAGTGGAGGCAGGACAGGTTTTTCTCCGGGTACTCCAGTTTTCCCTGTCATCTTTCATTCCAACGACACTCACCAATATCTTTTCATTTCATCTGTCAGTCATTCATCATTGCCCCAGAGGAGTGCGACAGTCCTCGGCAGCCAGCACAATTCCTATCCTCGCCGCAAGATGAGGGATTCATTCATTCCATTCCTGCCCAGTCACTGACTGGAAAATGGGTTGTAGTTTTTCAATTAAGACACTGAAGAGAAGAAAATGTTCCCCGTCACAACACTGTTGGACTCGTGCTTAAAAGGATGAGTTTTTCTCATTTTGATTGCTCACACTGCTGGTACAAACTGCCGCTACTTGATAGCAACAGGAGGGTCCTGAATCTACAACTGAAGAGGTAAGGTTGGAACCCCATTTTAATATGCTGTATATTCAAATCTTTGGTGAAATTATAGATTGTACTCAAATACTCGCTAAATATAGTATAGTCATTTTTAAAAATTTTATTTCAGATTATCCATTGTTCGGAGACAGCAAAATTGCCTGATATGCGGTGCTTGTACGGCAGCATTATGGAAGAAGAAAATGAAAAATAAATTGTCAGTTAAGAATTCTGAAGATCAAATCACTACATATGTGAAACAAAATCAGTTATCCCCCGCCCTCCACCTTTCAAGTGGTTACAAATACTGGGGGGAAAAATACAAAATTTCCAAAGCTGCAAAAACTATCTGTTTAACATTTATGTGTACTACCAGCAAGAGTATTATCTGCAAGACTGTTTAGAACAGGACTTGTATGTGGCAGAAAAAGAAATAGGTTCAACCCTGACACAATGAGAGGTAAATATGGACCTAAGATAATTGACCATTATGGTTAATTAACAGTCAGGTAATTTTTATAAAAACTTATTATATTATTAAGTTGCTGTTTTACCAGTCATTTTATTTTAATTTTTTAAATAGTGTTGAATACTTTTCTAAGCCTTGGTTTGTGGAAAGATTTCAAGCAGATTATATTAACCTTCAACCAGTTGCATATCAGTTTGATTACTTCTTTTTTTCTCCAGAGGCAACATTTTAAATTCTTCTACAGTGGTGTTGCCAATTGTAGCTTCTGTTCCACTACTCTACTCCAACTCTATGGATATCAATCTGCTGAAAGGAGATTAAAATCTAGAAAGAGCTTCCTAACAACAAGGACCCGTTGCAAAAGCATGAATTAACATGTGAAATGAGAGAACTAGTAATTTGTCTGAATGGATGGAACCAAAGGAATCTCTACCTCCTGGTCACACAGATAACTGGCCAATCTGGAAGACCTTGAACAGACTGCAAGCTGAAGTTGCAAGAACGAGGGACAATGTACCGGTACATAAGTGACATTTTCCGACCAAGACAGTTCTATGCGATTGTGACCAATTTCAAACAACACAACATCTCTTATGCCCATTCAGATGTACAATGAGTGACTTGGATCAAGCTAATTCAAGTGCTCTCGAAATGGCTAAGTTTTGGGCAGAAACTGTTTAAAGTCACTTGATGAACAAATATTTGTGTACTTGTGTCCATTTGATGCTTCCTTTTTTACATTTTCATGTTTCATATTTTGTACTTCTGACATGAATGAATGAATGAATGAATGAATGAATGAATGAATGAATGAATTTACTTTCAATACGGTTTATATCTGCTGTCTTGTTCAACAGGTACAGATGAACTAAATCTGGTCTTCTAGGCCAAAGTAGACTTCATAATGATGGCAATATTTTTGTAGCAATGGAAAAATCTCACTTGGCCAAGATGGACAACTTTTCCTTTTTTACAAACCATAAAATCTGTTTCAAGTTAGAGGGATCCTTAATAAAGACAAAAAGGGAGAAGAAATATCTAAAATATTTTGTAAAATAAAAAGATGGAAACTGAAAATGAATTTTCCAGTGAGAAAGTAATGGTTGGAAGAAATCTCATATTGAGTAGACATTGGAAGGGCTCATTCTAGCAAAGCTGAATGATGAAAATACTGCTGTTAATATTATTTTTCAATTATTTCGTTTACTTTTTACAGTTACACGAGTAATATTCTATTAATCTGATATTTTCCATCAGATACAAATTCAAAAATCAGCTTGGTCCAACATTTTTTAAGCAAATACTCATCATAGGCATTCACTCTCTGTCAGTCCAACTCCCTTGGCATGCCGGCCTTTGGTCCAGCGGGTCCCGGGTTCGATTGCCAGATAGGTCAGAGATTTTAACCCATTGGTTAATTCCGATGTGTGTGTGTGTGTGTGTGTGTGTGTGTGTGTGTGTGTGTGTGTGTGTGTGTGTGTGTGTGTGTGTGTGTGTGTGTGTGTGTGTGTGTGTGTGTGTGTGTGTGTGTGTGTGTGTGTGTGTGTGTGTGTGTGTGTGTGTGTGTGTGTGTGTGTGTGTGTGTGTGTGTGTGTGTGTGTGTGTGTGTGTGTGTGTGTGTGTGTGTGTGTGTGTGTGTGTGTGTGTGTGTGTGTGTGTGTGTGTGTGTGTGTGTGTGTGTGTGTGTGTGTGTGTGTGTGTGTGTGTGTGTGTGTGTGTGTGTGTGTGTGTGTGTGTGTGTGTGTGTGTGTGTGTGTGCGCGCGCGTGCCATTTTCATCATTAAAATTCAACACTGGTATGGACCCATCCTAATAGACGTGCAGGTTGCCTATAAAGTGTCAATTCTAAAGATCTGCCTCAATGCTGGCACATAAAAACTGCTGAATCTCCTTGTTTTTTCCAGTCAATCATCTTTGATTTTCTGCAAACACTTTTATCAGAATTGTGTTTTTGTCACTGTTCAAGTCTCGTGGACAATACTTCATCTCGTTGACCGATCAGATGCTATATCCTCCCAGTTTCTAATGTCAATTTCGCACTACTTCATATTACCGTACATTTAAGAATATCCTTTTATCTCTTTTTTGTCACCCCCTCTGGTTACATTGTCCATTCTTCAATTGAGAAAAGTGCACAGACAACAAAAGGTACCCAGGTTTGTGGGATATAGCGGGGTGGAGGTGGGGAAATATACATCAAAACTGTAAAAGAAAGAAAAAAGAAAAAAACGTACAAAATGGTAAGCGAATTTTGACAGAGAGGTAAAGGTCCGCAGTCTACCAACAGTAATAATGGTATTTTTTTGTTTTGTTTTTTTAAATTCAATACTATACAATAAAACTTTTACCAAAGGAACGATATTACAGATGTATTAGAATTAAATAGAAGTACAGCGTTATACAATTAAAAATAATTTAGTATTTAACTACACACTAAGAAACTAACAGACACTAAAGAGACCGCCAGACTGACGAATGAACGCAGCACGTGGGTAAATCATACCTCAGTGTCCATGACCTTGGCAACTCCTGTTACCCTTTCTCACAGCACATGCAAAGTGTCCACTACTTGTTGTGGAGGTATACAAACCAGTTAGCCACGTCGAGACGAACATTTTTTGCATATTTCTGCTAGTAATTTTGTTAATAAATAAACTAATTAGCTGATAAGACAAGAGGGCTTGCACAAATTGCTTGTTAGAATAATTCCTATAATTCATAGTTTTCCTTAAATATGTAATGTTTTCTCCACAAAGTGAGGCCTCCCACCAATCGCTGTTACCGGATGTCTTACTGCCAATATTATCCTTAAAATGTTAACACTTATAATTGTAATGGCTAAGAATCACAAAAGCAGTAAATGATAATTTCATATTCTTTCCTTGCTGTGTCATGTTTGTAAAAGATTAACTAAAAGGATTTGCAAAGGACAGAGGATGTTTTAAGAGATATGGAACAACATACGGAATTGAATTACAATGAAATAAACAATTTCATAATCACTGAAACATAAAAGTTAGTTTTAAGTGACAAAGTGCAAAGTTAAAGTTACTGTATTAGTAAAGCAACACAAAATAACAGCAATTATCCACATCTACTACAGTAGTATCCAAGACCCACAACAATTTACATCATTCACAAAATAAAAATAACTCAAGTGTGCTAGTTATGACTGGTTAATAAAACAACTCTCTCCATGCAAATTAATTCAATTGCCTGGGTGTGCACCAGAGACTACAGAAAAATCCCTCAGACTGCACACAAAAACAGAGTGAACCAGCAGCTATTATTAAGGCATTATTTGACATTAATTCATTGTCCAGACTTTCCCTTCAAACAACCACATTGTTTCTCAATACCAAAATAGTGCCTATCCTAACTTATGAGATCAAGTTAACATGGAAGAAATTCATTGCAAACAATCTTCACACTTTAGAAGCTGTGAAAGTGTATTTCTTAAAAGCTGTCATTGGAGTATCATCCAAATATACATGCTCCAGATTGGTTTACAGTTAGCAAAGGAGACATTCCAACTGAAGACTGTCGATTTCATTATGACCCCATCATCTACGATGAGAGAAAAAGCTCTGTACCAAGATGGTAGAATAAGGAAGATACATTTAGTAAATTATAGAATGACACCAAAAAAAAAAAAAAAAGCCCAGGAAAAATGGAAGGGTATCAGGCTGAATTTCTATTCAACAGATATCATGACAAATTGATTTTGGATGGATACCTCTGAAATTTTGCAAAATCTCTGGAGGTACATGCCCATGACTATAAACTCTGAAAAATGAAAGTACACCACAAACCTGACCTAAGTTGTATCTGAACACTGTGGCCTTCTGCGAAAGATACAACATTATCCGGAGTAAGAAATGAGTAATACACCCAATCAGTATTGCAAAGTTTAAACCATTTTCACACTTGCACAGTTTTTACACATTTCATTATCTTCAAAATACTAGAATATACTTTATATGGAAAAATATTTCCGTTACTTGAAATCAGATCAATTAAAATGTCCGGCACTAAATATTCATAACCTCATTAAAATACTACAAGCTGGATAAGAAAGAAAGTCTGGATGAAATCTATACCTCAACAAGGATGTCAAAGAGACACACAGTAAATTAGACTGACACATTTTGACATTACTTATTCATCAGACAGAGGAAAAGAAAGGAGACAAATGAAAATAAATTTATTTTCTCTTTTGCTAACTTCTGTTGTCAAGAACAATGAAGATCTAACTTCTTTCTGTGTCATTCCATAATTTACTAAGTGTGTCTTTCACATCCTCATCTTGGTACAGAGCTTTTCATCTCCATTCTTTCTTCATCTAGTTTGATTTCTTTCCCATATTCTTCAAAGTAACAATTTCTGTTATAGAATAAATTTCAACTAATCTTCTATTTATGTCTTGCTGCGAGACCTAGTGTTAATAGTGCACTATAGTTTCTGGTAAGGGTGATTACAAATTTGTTACTCCCATTGATCAATCTCAGTCTCATCCTTAGATTTGAAAATACAAAAGTGGCTGAGGTATGAGCGACAATAATAACGCCATTCCTTATGCACCCAGTCCACGTTATGAATGATCTGAAAATGTCTCTCATAGGGTTGGTTGGTGCGAGCATTTCAGTGGACTTGGCAGACTGATATCTACGAGCAACTTCTGGCTCTGTGAGGAAAGCAATGGGAAACTAATTTTCATGGAATGCCTTTTCAGTGATACCAAGGCATTCTATAATAACTGATACCAGAGCTGTTGAGGATCAAACCAGCCTTTGGATTGAATACTCAACAAAAGAGAATTACAATAAATAATTTAGTACACTTGTCTAAATCAACCTCGTACTGGACAAAAAACAAACCTCATGATGGTACAACTGTGATGGGCCTTGGCCTACCAAGAGACTGCTGTTCAGCTCAAAGGCTTTTAGATTATGAGGTAAGGTGTGGTCAGTGCACTGAATCCTCTAGACCATTCTTGACTTCCTCTACTGGGGCCACGACATCACCATCAGATAGCTTCTCAACCGTTCCCATATAGACTGAGTGGATCTCAAAGCACCTTCAGATCCAGGTAAAAATCCGTTACCTGGCTGCACAGTTCAGATTGTGTAATCATTGGCTTACATCCACGAAATGGTGAAATCGAACCCCATTGTCAGCAGCTTTAAAAATGGCTGTCCATGGTTTCCCATTTTCACACCAGGTAATTAAGGTCATGATGATTTCCTTCCCATTCCTAGCCCTTTCCTATTCCATCATTGCCTAAAACCTGAGTTGGTGTGACATTATTAAACCACTAACAAACACAAACCAAAAATCTCAAGGTGTAAATATTTAGACTTTCTCCACCAAGAACGGAATGTGTAATGTTATGGAGGATACATTTAGATCCATCACAGCAGAGGATTCACCGAATGTCAAGTACAAGGTGATATGTTCTGTAAGAGGTCAACAGTGAAAAGAGCAACTGAATACCCAACATTATTTGCAAGTAACACAAAATATATGCACATCAAAATTAGTTAATTCCATCTTCCTTCTAAAATACCATACTCTGTCTAGCAAATGCCTTACTGTCAAGTAATAACTCACTATGGTACTCTGATTTTTTAAACTCTCCACATTTGCAATATCACACTTGGCAATGAATCTAACTTCTGCTTTAATAGCACCTGCCAGTTTTTTGTCTTTTCTTATAATCTGAAGAATTCATACAGAATAAATTCATCTACACTTCAAGAAAAAGTTCTAAGATATGTTAAGCGATTCTCTGAATGTTGTACATCATCCTGTATGATTTTACTGAAAAATAAAATAAAGCACTTCCTCTGCACTCTATGAGCTACCTTGAAATATTCATTTATAAGTAAACAAAATTTAATGGTTTATTGTTCTATCTTCAAACTAATTACTAAGATGAACTCCACAGTAACCATAGGGTTCTTCTTCTTCTTCTTCTTCTTCTTCTTCTTCTTGTGCCACCCTCGTATAATTATTTGGAGGAGGGTGTGGAAGTTTCTGGGTGCCTCATGATATGACCAAAGTAGGAGAATTTCTTGATCTTAACAGCCCTACAGAGTTCTTTACACATCCTGGTCAATGCCTCCTCATTGCATAATCTGTCTACCCAGCTGATATGAAGCATGTGATAGTAGACACACATTTTAAATGATTCTAATCTTCTCGTGGTGGCTTTTCTTATAGGTCAGGACTCAACTCCGTAAACAATGATGGAGAACACATTGCACCACGCTATGCTAACCCTAAGCACACTTGATGGAGGCTTATATATGCTGCCCTGACATTTTCAATGAGGTAGTTCATTTTTCATTTTTTGGAAAGTGACCCAATGCTCAATGATGACACTGCCTAGGTACTGATTTTCTCGACCCTCTGTATCAGAACTCCATTTACCCACAGACCGGGATCTACAATAGAGCCCTTGCTCACAATCGTGTATTTGATCTTTAAGTTCAAGTTTAAACCAGGTTTACGCATGTCTTCACCACTTTTGACAAAATCTGCTGCAGGTTCTCCATACTGATTGGTCATAAGGACAGTGTCCTAGGATATCTGATGACGTTAATCATCACTCCATTCACTTTAATGCCACTATCCATAACATGTAGAGCCTCCCTGAAGGAAGTCTCTGAGTACAGATTGAACAGAAGCAGTGACAAAATACAGCTTGCCTCACACTTCGTTTGATTGTGACTTCATTCGTGAGTCTGTGTCCCCTTCAAACACAGGTCTTCTGTTTCCAACCACTCACTAAAGGCAACTATCTCTGGAGAATTTTCTTTCTCTCTCCCTGTGAATGTCCATATATTATTTTAAAAACTGGTTTATTATTTATAAATTCAAAATTTCAGTTCTAATAACTAAATATGAAGTGTATACTTAATTCATTCAATCAAAGTAAGCTTAGTAGAACACAATCAGTAACAGTTTCAAAAGTACAAAGCAAAAGAAATGTCTAATTTAACATGAATTGTGCTCATCAGCAGAGGGGTAGGGCCACTTTACCTAGTTCAACCTCCAGTACATGATAAAAAATGTAATGCATTACACAATAGCATTGAAATAAACTGCTGCTATTTTGGAAAGACATCTGCTATTTGCTCTCAATTTCTTCTTCAGTAAATACTAATCTTGCAGATTCTGAAGCAATTACCTGTTCCTTTGTAACATATTGAAGGGAACTTGCAGCTTACTGAATTTATTCTGTTTGTCATAGCATTTTAAAATGTAAATGTAGACTGCAAATATCTTCTTCTTTTTTCTTTTTTTGCACAACTGCCATCTGTCTTATTCCATCATCTACTGTAAATCTCTATAACCCTGCTAATCCTTCCTAATTTTGTTTCAAACTTATCGACTTACAATGAACAAAGGCCATACATACATTATATCAATTTAGAAAATAAATGGGAAGACTAGCCATTTCTAAATTTCTAAACGCTTCCAAAAATTCACGGAAATTCCCATCCAACCATCATTAGCCATACCTGCTACGGTCAGCAGGGAATGGCTTATTGGTTTCCAAGAGGCAACGAATTGTAGCTATGAGATGTTTCTGAAATTGCTTCATCGTTGTAATTATTAATAATAAAAAGCATTATTAAGATAGGAAATTTTCCAGAACTGTATAAAAATATCTTAATGCAGGTTTATCGTAATATTTCTCTTCATTACACAGTGGTTCAAATATATTTCTAATTAAGCCTTAATTTTCAGTTAATATAAATAAAACTCTGGTCAAACACCCTTCATTAAAATTCTTTGCTCAAAATATGCCACTACAGTTTTTCAGTACACAGTAATAAGCAAAACCTACTTCAAAAAATAATTAAATAATTACAACCAGAATAGTTCAGAAGATATATTTCCATGAGAATCAGTATGTACAGACAATGTCTTTACTCTCTCAAAACAACATACAACTGCTTAAATTAATCGACTACAATTGATTATAAGACACTTGACATTAATAAATACTACAGCATCAGAAATAAACATTAACTTCATAAAGTGTACAGTTTAACACCATGGCAGTTAATATTTCTTTCTAAACTACAGAATGAATATTCTTTGCAAAAAGAAAACTATGAAAATTATTATCGCAATGTTTTTAAGATCGTTCCCTTGATCATTAACAGATGATGTCTTTAACTCACTTAGAGGTCAATAAGACATTACAAACTCAATCAAAAATGGACCTCAAACAAGCATCAAAATATTAGCCAAATAACTAGCACACTTAAATAAACTCAAATCATTTCCACTCATATCCAGAAAGACTTTGAACAGAATAATAAATAGGAAAACTTTATGTACAATGCAAAAAGGTATCAACAAAATCGTGAAATGTACAACATTCTATTACGGAGTAATGATGGTGATAAGCCATGCAAAAGACTGTAACATATAAAGACATGGGGGAGTTACAATTCCAAGTCACATACAATAAGCAGAACAAACAAAAACTACTTTGGACGTGAACTGATTGCAGAGACACATGCAATGCTGGAACATTCAGGGCTGGCTCATACGCAGAACTCCATTGTGAAAAGATTACTAGAATCAGAGCAATCTCTTGCACCACATCATATGATTTCATGGTGAGCGTAGAAGAATTTCATATCTTTAGCTCTGAGATCTGGCATCTGTGCTTTCATGGTTGCACTCTTAACGTTCTTCAACCATTAAAAGAAAATATAGAAACATTAATTAAAACTAACTTTCACACAGGTTTTTACTGAACTTTATTTCAGCAACAATTATCTCTACTTACATGCAATACAAAATTAACAATGACTAGAACTTTAAACTGTTAGAACGTTGCACTTTTTTTTTTTAATTCCCAAGTAGATGGTTTCAACGTTTTTACTTTCAGCAATTGGGAATTCAGTCTCATAGAAAAATTATCTTATTTGTAGTGAAGACTATAATTTACCTGAGTTCTTCTCAACATGGATGAAGAGAAACTACATGAAATTATTTTATCTCTAATACTTCAACTGCAATACTGGTAGTCATGCTCAAACTTGTAAAACAAATCAGCATAACCATTACAAATGAGCGAGCAGTTACAGTTTATACAGAGCTAGATTTCTATTCCCAGCAATAACTTAAATGACATTGACTAAAAACCACAGAAAACCTTTTTAAATTAAAGCAGCATGAGGGATCTGAGCCATATTTACCTTGGTAAGAAACTAGAGACTATGTCACACTGTTATAACCTTACATACTAAAATGTGATACTTCCGAGGTTCTGGTGTTGAATTGAAAATTAGAAGAAGCTTTAACTCAGTGCTTGAGTTTTATTTCAAACAGTAATAATTTGTTTTACATCACTAACTACTTTTATAGATTTCAGAGATGATGAGGTGCTGGAATTTTATCCTGCAGGAATTCTTTTACATGCCGGTAAATCTAGACACAAGGCTGGCAAATTTGAGCACCTTCAAATACCACCAAACTGAACCAGCATCAAACCCACCCACTTGAACTCGGAAGGCCAGCGCTCTACTGCCTCAGCTACCCACCCTTGGCTTTTAAATAGTACTTTAAAACTTATACTGAAACTGATACTGAAGAACAAGTTAATATATGGCATATACGAGTAAAACAGTAGTGATTACAAGAGATAGGAAGAAAGGGGGAAGATATAAGTACTGTAAATGGAAAACAAATAGATGTTTCAGATACATGGAAAGTATAATCACAGATAATGGGAAGATAAGTGAGGAGATTTGAAAGAGAGTACAACAAGCAAATGGCTTTCAATAGTGTGCGAGGGATTTACTGTGGAATCAAGAAGTTCCACGGAAATGTGAACGCTTTCTGTATTTGACTTATTATGCACTAATAATGACATGTACAGCAGATGTACATGGACAGCACCAAAACGAGATGAAAGTAAGGCACCCACGATGAAATTCCTTGGATGTATCATAGAAAAGACAAGAAAAGATAGAATCAGAAATGGAGATTAGAAAGAAGATTGGAATTTCAAAACTACAGGACAGGGTAGAAACAAATGACCTGAAATGGTATAATGGAAATGGGAGAAGACAGAGTTCCAAAGAAAGTATGTACAGAGAAACCAACTGGAAAGAGAACACATCAAAGGCCTCAAAAAAGGTGAATGGATATGGTCAGTATAGAGAAAGAGGGGAGGAGAGACAAAAGAAATACCGGAAGCAGGAAAAGAGTGGTAGAAGGACAGGCAACTTAACCTGGGAGAGAAATGGAAAAGGGAACTGAAGAAGAAGAATAACTTTTACTTTCAAGTTGCTTTACGTTGCACCAACACAGATAAGTCTTATGGCGATGATGGGACAGGAAGGGGCTAAGAGTGGGAAGGAAGTGGCCATGGCCTTAATTAAGGTACAACCCCAGAATCTGCCTGGTGTGAAAACAGGAAAACAAGGAAAATCATCTTCAGGACTGCCGACAGTGGGGTTCGAACCCACTATTTCCAGAATACTGGATACTGGCCACACTTAAGCGACTGCAACTATCAAGCTTGGTAAGATGACTACTGAAATTCAGCATTTTCATTTAAGGCATCAGCCATGAAAATACATCCCTTCAGTGCTAATTGCAAATTTATATTTATACATTTATTTAATGAAACATGTTACTTAGAGGAACACACAACTTTGAAGTTTTTCAGTCTGCCAAAATGCTTAGGAACACAATAACATACCTGGAAAAAAAAAAAAAATCCACACTAATTATACAAGTGTGTTATGTTTTCTTTTACAGATTTTCTTTTACAGGTACATTATAATGTTTCTTAAAAACTTACAAGGTGTATGAGCTAAGTTGATACAGAAAAATATGATTTCTTTCTTCATAAAATACTTTAAAAGGAACAATTTTACTTTCACCAAGGTCCTAGAATTACGATCTGAAGTATTAGCTTTTTCCCCAGAGATGTACCAAACTCCCACAATTGTGTGTTTCTTTCGGAAATAGGAAGATTATTCTAAATATAATACTGTTAAAGTTTCTTATAAAAAGAACTGCGTACAAACGACAAAACACCCACATTAGTCTAACAAATGTTGAACTGCTGTATTTATGGCTGTTTCTGAAGGAGACTCTAGGCTGTTAACATAACCCCATATGAGATCTCAAAACATTATGCCGGATACAAATATTTATCATATCATTTAAGAGACGCTATCCACTTCTACATCACTCTCTCATTACGATATATAACAGTGTGAGCTCCCTATAAACTAACTGCTCGTTCTGTGAATTAGTGCTATACCTGACACTCACCTGCCTGCATTAGTACGGCCTGGACGCTTCCTTAGAACGCTTCAGCTGCACTTTCAACCTTTTCGTGCCAATCTGGAAACCGTTCATGGCTTGAATAGCTGCTTGTGCACTAACTGGGTTGTCATAAGACACAAAACCTGTAAGAAAGAGAGGAGGGAATGTTCATTGAAAAAAATCACTTGGAAAACAGACAAATTTAATGTAAATAGCACATGTGCAGAGGGGGAAGTCTTGTGACCACTGCCTGTGAAGATGGAAAATTAAGTAGGTCGTCTGATGAGAAGTAAAACTAAAAAGTAGTAATCCAGTACAGCTTCAGACAAAGATCTAGGCATATAGGGAGCATTCTATTGATGAACAAAAGTATCTTCAGAGATGAAAGGTAACTTTGGAAATTAACTGGAAACATTTAGGCCTTAATCTTGCCAGGTAAAATAAAACATTACTACTTACTAAGCGTACATACATACATACTGAAACGGGAACGCCCTATGAGCATTCACATTTCATTCTCTTATTAAGAGGAGCTCGCTAACACCCGGCCGTAAGCATTTAAAACTTGCGCCGAGCGCACAGGCATAGTGGGAACTGCAAGCAAGCTCGCGATGTTCTAGAACACCGGCCAAGGACAAGCGACGTCACGCAGAAGGTTCTTTCGTGTTCCATAGCATTGCTGCATGAACGAAATGTAATATCAATATTTCAATAATGTCACCTTGTAGGCAGGAATAATGAACGCTGCTAGCCGAAATTTCGTGTCAATCGGTGTAAAGATGGCCAAGATATAAAATTTTCTTGGGGCCCACATGTGTAGCCACGCCCACTGACCTTCGGCAATATAAGCGAGTCGCCAGCCTGGGGTAAGGCAGAATGTGTGCAGTGTGCAGCTGCAGTGTGCTGTAGGCAGAGAGTGAGGGGAGTCGGCAGTAAGCCGTGAGGTCAGTGTGTGTGTGCAAGTAAGCACGTCGCGACATAATTCGTCACTCGGTCCGGCTGTATATTTGAGTTCAGAACGTTCGTGTTAAAAGCTTTCTCTGTGGGCTTGACTTTATTTGAAGACTGTGTTTCTAGCATAAACTGTGCCAACCTCGATTTCATTTAAAGACTGTGTGAAAGCAGCGATAGTGTTTCTAGCACAGACTGTGCCAGCCTGCATTTCATTTAAAGATTGTGTTTATCCAATTTTTTTTGGAACTGTGTTCGTAATAAAACTGTGCCGACCTTCATTTCATTTAAAGACTGTGTCTATCCGTTGAACTGTGTTCGTAATAAACTGTGCCAACATTCCCTCTTAAAGACAGTGGAATGCAGTATCGTGATTTCTTTCCGAGGAACCATGCCAATTCCCATCATAACCTGTTCAGAATCACGTATGATCTAAGGTGCCAGTGATAATCTTCTGAAAATTACGACGTAACAGAACTTGGACTGTCGTTTATTTCAACAAGTGTGTGAATATTATGCTCATGGAGTACAGTGCAGAGACTGTACCCGGTAAATTTAATTTTCTTTATGAAGTGCTTAATCACTGCACCTCGGAAGGTCCTCGATTGTTTTCGTTTGTTTATTATTCCAAATACGATAATTCCTTCCATCTTATCCTCGTGGAACTGTGACTCTAACTTTATCCTTGCTGCTAAAGTGCGTTCAACATCATTGACTGTGGGAACTATTTCGGCGTGCTTCGCCTTAGAGAGGTGTCACACCAGTGTTCCATGACGTCCAATGTGGAAGCTCCACATTTCCCCATTCCTGCCTCAGGTTCGAGTCATCAACACTAAGACAGAGAAAACACCAACGACGGAAGACAACGCCGACGCCGACCGCAAGACGACGCAGCCGCCGCAGGACGACGTCCTCTCCACGCCTTCAGGGACAACTCCACAATTCAGCTGTAAAAGGTGACAATTCTTTGCATATCTATTGAATAAACTGAAGGATCCACTTAATCATGAAATTTTTTTTTCACTACCCTTCTCTCTCTCACTCTCTTAGCATGGGCCGTACACGCCTTGTCGTTCCTCATGCTCTCCGATAAACTGAAGTACGGGCGTTCCTGTTTCAATACATACATACATACATACATACATACATACATACATACATACATACATACATACATACATACATACATTATAGACTTATGTCTTTCAGCATTCAATTTGCAAGCCTCTGTGATTTTACTAAACTTTGCCACAATCCTCTATTTGTAACTAAATTTGTGGCCTCGTATAGTTCTACACCTATTATCTTTAAATCATTAGAAACCGAGTCTAACCATAGTCGTCTTGGTCTCCCTCTGCTTCTCTTGATGACCCATTATTCTTCTAGGTAACCTATCCTCCTCCATTCACCTCACATGACCCCACTACTGAAGCCGATTCATGCGTATGACCTCATCAATCGAGTTCATTCCTAACTTAGCCTTCATCTCCTCATTCCATGTATAATCCTGCCATTGTTCCCACCTGCTTGTACCAGCAATCATTCTTGCTACCTCCTAACTTATGAATAAGATATCCTGAGTCCACCCAGCTTTCACTCCTATACAGCAAAATTGATCTGAAAACAGAGCAATGTAAAGATAGTTTCACCCAGAAGCTGATTTCTTTCTTACAGAATACTGTAGATTGCAACTGTGAGCTCTATGCATTACTTTGCTGCACCTTGATCCAATCTCACTTACTACACTACCATCTTGGGAGAACACACACAACCCAAATACTTGAAATTATCCACCTGTTCCAGCTTTGTATTCCCAACCTGACAATTAACCCTCTTAGGCTTCTTACCCACTGCCATCACTTTAGTCTTCCAAGAATTTTTTTTTTTTTTTTTTTTTTTTTTTTTTTTTACAAGTTGCTTTATGTCGCACCGACAGAGATAGGTCTTATAGCCATGATGGGATAAGAAAGGGCTAGGAGTGGAAAGGAAGCAGCCATGGCCTTAGTACAGCCCCAAATGCCTAGTGTAAAAATGGGAAACCACGGAAAATCATCTTCAGGGTTGCCAACAATAGGGTTCAAACCCACTATCTCTCGAATGCAAGCTCACCTAACCCCACGGTCAACTGGTTTGGTACAAGATATTAGTATGTGGGCTTTCAGCACAATCTGCCATTAAGACCAAGTCATCTGCATAGGCCAAACTGCTTAATACATTTCCACCTAACTGAATTTCTCCCTGCCACTTTATACCTTTCAGTAGATGATCTGTGTAAACTATGAACAACAAGGGTGAAAGATTACAGCCATGTCAAACCCCTTTAATACCTTGAACCAAGAACTCATCCTACCATCAATTCTCGCTGCAGCCCAATTGTTAACATAAATACCTTTGATTTCTTTGAATCATCTTCCCTAAATTGCATAGTCCCCAAGTACGGTGAACATTTTTTTCCTTGGTACTCTGTCATAATACCTTCTCTAGATCTATGTCTATTCCTCTCGTAGCATTTTTCAATTACCTGGCGCATACTGACAATCTGATCCTGACCAGCCCCTCTGTGGCCTGAAACCACACTGGTCTTCATCCAAATTACTCTCAATAAGTGATCGCACCCTCTCTTCCAAAATGCCAGTGAACACCTTCCCTGGTATACTGATCAATGAAACACCTCACAGTTGTTGCAATCCATCCTGTTCCCTTGCTTATAGATAGGTACAATTACTGCTTTCGTCCAATCAGAAGCTACCTTACATCTGGGCAGACTCCAGGACATTTACTGTAAAACAAAGTATCTTAAGTGAGAGGTAAGAGAAGAGAGGGATATTCAGGATGAAACCAGACCTCTTGATGAAATTAAGTGGAAGCATCAAGTATTAAAAAAAAAAAAAGCTCAATAGTTAATAGTCTAAGAAAAAGCAGCACAGGAGAGAATAATTGTAAAAATTTGCTCTCCTCTTTTTTTACAATATGTTTTACGTCGCACCAATACAAATAGGTCTTATGGCGATGATGGGATAGGAAAGGACTAGGAGTGGGAAGGAAGTGGCCATGGCCTTAATTAAGGTACAGCCCCAACATTTGTTTGGTGTGAAAATGGGAAACCACAGAAAATCATCTTGAGGGTTGCCAACAGTGGGGTTTGAACCCACTGTCTCCCGAATACAAGCTCACAGCTGCACGCCCCTAACCACACGGCCAACTCACCCAATTGCTTTCCTCTCTCTCCAAAACTCTTCCTTTCTGTCCTTCATTACAACCCAAATAATTTGCCTGAGTAATGCAGTTGGTTAGGTTCTTACTTTCTGTGCTCAAGGTTACTGGATCAAATCTTGGCAAAATCAGACGGCATTTAAGAGTGCCCATATGTAAGACTACAATGTTAAATACAATAGTAGATGATGATGATATGGCCTCAGCTACAGTGTGCAAGGCATTTTGAGTTGACAACATCTAGACTGCCTGTGCGTCAATTTTGCCGTTCTGTTTAACTCTACCAGACAGCTGAGTAAAATGTCTCTCTCTTAGGTGATCTATGGCTGAGTTTTAACTAATTTTTATGGGTAAACATCATACGACATAGAGTGTCAAATGGACTTCTTTTCGTCCCCCAAACATTCATCTACATCTGCGAGGTATGGACCCACGATCTGGGGCGAGACTCGACCAATGATCCACCGAGGGAGCTTGTTAAGGAGATTAAGTGGCATGTTTAAGAATCCCTCGATGGGGTGAAATTCTGGCACTGCAGTATCTCTTTAAAATGACAGTCACAGACAGGATATTATTAAACTCATAGAATTATTACTACTACTCTCTCATTTCAGTCAACTAAAGACCACATCATTTCAATTCTTTTCATCTCCTTCTGTGTTGTTTAGCTTTTGCCCAGTATTCCTGTGTAAGAGCTTGGAGTTTTCCGGTGACTATAAATGCCTAAATTGTGTCCTGAACTTCCTTTTTTTTTTTTTTTTTTTTTAAATAGGTCCAAAGATCTTCCTGGAGATCTTCTGTTTCTTTGTTAGGGTCTTCTAGGGACCTCGAGACAATTTCAATGCTTCATCCCTTGTTGTTTCTTCTTCCTCCTCCAATACTCCATCTGTTCAGACCATTTTGAGCCTGTTTTCTTTCCCTCGCAACCTTGGAATCCTTCCATTTTTAACACTTTCTTTCTAAAAATTTCTTCCTCTGTTGTTTCTTTCCAAATCTTTCTTGACTTCATTATTATCATCATTAATATACACAATTTCCATGTGAAATGTATTTGATAATGTACTCCCCAGATATTTAAAGAAACTCACACTTTCAATCTTCTCTCCCTCGAGGGTAAGGTTAAAAGGTGTACTTTTCCACAATAACAAATTACAATATTTACAGGGAAAAGAAAAAAAGGTGAATTTACAGATTATAATATCAGACGGCTCTTTAGAGTAGACAAATTGCATGTTGCATGGGCAACTTGCACGTACTGTCATCATCAACAGGTCCCACCTCTCTAATTCCAAGTCTGCATTCCTTGTAGAATAACAATAAGAAGATCATTATTATTATTATTATTATTATTATTATTATTATTATTATTATTATTATTATTATTATTATTATTATTATTATTATTATTCTCTGGAGTTTGACCCCAAACCAAGAAACAAAACACCACTAGAAAAGGTTATACCACCAACATACAAGGAAGTGATCAAAGCCAGTAACTCGCTCAAGAACTATAAAGCAGCAGGAGAAAATCAGTTGGTTGCAGAATTATGGAAGAATGCCAATGATCAAACTCTCCAAAACTTGCATAAATGTATTATTGACACATGGAACTTCGAAAAAATGCCTGAGGAATGGAACTCAGAAATAATCCACCCCCTACAGAAGAAAGGTGATAGGTCAGATCCCAATAATTATAAGATGGATATCCCTTCTTGACGTCACATATAAGATCTTTTCTAAAATTATTCACTCAAGAATACAGGAACAACTGGACCAAGAACTTGGAGAGTACCAAGGAGGATTTCTGCCAGGCAGAAGTTGTCCAGATCAAATCATCAGTCTTAAGTGGATTATGAAGTATCAAAGAGCTCGAAGTAAGAACCTAGTCATCACTTTTGTTGACTTCAAAAAAGCTTATGACAGTATTCATTGGGAGTCATTACTGAATACCCTTCAAGAATTTGAGGTTCACAGAAAACTGATCCACCTTAATGGAATCACTCTCAAGAATACTAAAGCAAAAGTTAAATTTAGAGGAGAATTGTCTGAGCCATTTACAATCAAAACTGGGCTTCAGCAGGGGGATGGTCTCTCACCTATTTTGTTTAATTGTGTACTGAAGAAGGTCATGTGAAAATGGAGAAAGAAATGCCAACCAAACATCAAGATTGGTAGAAATATAAAACTAAACTGCTTAGCATTTGCAGATGATCTTGCACTACTGGCAAATAATGTGGAAGAGGCTAAAGTCCAAATTGAACAACTAGAAAACATTGCAGCAAAAGTGGGATTACAAATTTCATTTGAAAAAACAGAAATTTTGCCAATCTTTGAGGTGGATACCCCTGTCATTCAACTAAATGATAACAAACAGATTAAGATTGTAAAAAAGTTCAAAGAAATCTCTCTCGATAAACGCCGTTCCAGCTGTTTGACATGTCCAAACCACATTAACCTGGCCTTCGATAGAGTTCCACTCAGTGACCGTTTAACATGGGCCTGTTACCACTTTATTCTGAGCTCTATTAAGACAGATTAGAGTGCCACGAGTAGTTGGTCAAATGAATACCTAAAGAGTATTGGAAAGGAATGATCAAATGTCAAAACAGGTCAGAGAAAGAGAAACTGAACACATAAAGACAGAAGAGGGTGCAGCAGAAAGAGGAGACAAGGAAAAACATGAAAACACCAAAGGACAAGCTCCACATCTTTCCAGCTTTGAACATATTGGCTCGCTCATCAACCCCAGTTCTTTTACATTCATTTCCTGTCAGCCCCCTTGTGTGTTCTTCTCCTTGTTCCTCTCTCTCTCTCTCTCTCTCTCTCTCTCTCTCCACACACACACACACACACACACACACACATACATAAGGCTTGAACACCTAATAAGTTAACAGTACCAATACTACATACCAATGTGAATGGTATGGCATACTATGCATATTCACCATCATCATCATCATCATCATTATGAATTCCTTCTGGTGAGCCAGGTAGGATGTTTCTGAATGATGTGCATCCATTTATAATGGTCTTTGTATGTTTCTTTTCTCTCTAGGGCATCCCATGTTTCCCCTCTCTTATCTAGGTCTTCTCTTATCTGGTCTAACCACGTTTTTCAAGGGCATCCAATAGGTCTTCGTCCTGGAAGGATCTTTTCAAAATAAGCATCCGCTTAACGTGTCCTAGCCACTTCAACCTTGCAATACTCTGCCTTTTTCCATAGTCAGGGTGACCTGCAGGTCTCTTTGTATCTGATCATTCCTGATTCTGTCCCTCGTTTTCTCTACAACTGACGTCCGACTCGTTGGCTGAACGGTCAGCGTACTGGCCTTCGGTTCAGAGGGTCCCGGGTTCGATTCCCGGCCGGGTCGGGGATTTTAACCTTAATTGGTTAATTCCAGTGGCATGGGGGCTGGGTGTATGTGTTGTCTTCATCATCATTTCATCCTTATCATGACGCGCAGGTCACCTACGGGTGTCAAATAGAAAGACCTGCAACTGGCGAGCCGAACCCGTCCTGGGACATCCCGGCACTAAAAGCCATACGACATTTCATTTTTGTATAACTGACCTAAGGAACTTCATTTTACAAGCTTGCAGTTGACTTACTTCTCAACACTACGTCCTTGGCACTTCCATCATTTGATATTGTACTCCCCAGATATTTAAAGGTATTCACATTTTCAATCTTCTCTCCCTCGAGGGTGAGGTTACAAGGTGTATTTGTCATGGTAACTTTCATTACCAGTAACACTGAGCTCTTTCTCACAATTAACTTATATTCTTTAAACTTGGTGTTCCAAAGATCCACTCTCCTCTGAACATCTCTCTCAGTTTCTCCCCAAATGGCAGCATCATCAGCAAAAACAAATGCATTAAGATCTTCCTTATCTATTCCTTCCCAGAAATTTTTAAATTAGTGCTTCTGGGATGTTATGTTTTTCTAAACGTACCCATATTTTTCCTCTCTCCACCCTGTCATATATTTTTTCCAAATCCAAAAACACTATTATTAGGTCCTTCCCTTTTTCCCAAACTTTTCCATTTAATGCCTGAGTGAAAAAATTACGTCTGTGGTTCCTCCATTTGTTCTAAATCCATGTTGTTCCCCTTCAAATTGATCTTCCATTATTTCTCTCAGTCTCTGTTCTATAATCATCTCCATTATCTTAAGGCAATGTGACAAAAGGGTGATGCCTCTATAATTGGTGCACTTCCTTCTACTTCCTTTTTTAAACAATGGTATTATAATCATTTTTTCTTGTCATCTGGCAACTTGTTCTCTTTCCATATAACTCCCAATGTTTGATGTAGAAAATGTATTCCAGGGGTTCCAGCTGCCTTAATCATGTCTGCTGTTAGTTCATCTGCTCCCGCTGACTTTCCACTTTTCATTTTCTTGAAGGCATCTGTCTCTTTCCAAGTAATTGGAGGTTGTTCCTTCTGTAAATCATTAATGACTTTGGTAACCTGTTCTTGTTCATGCTCCCAATTCAATAATTTTCCAAAATAACTATTTCTATGTTCAAAAAATCCTCTGTCCTTCGCAAGGACGAACCTGCAATCTTCAGCACAAGAAGTTAATACGCTAATCACTCAACTGCTGGCAACTAGTAAAAATAATTAAAAGAGAGAATGAATGAGCTCATTGCTCCAAGTGTACCAGATGGAAATTCCAAATATGGACTTAATTCAAGGCACAAGTTTAAAAAAACCCTTATACATACATAAAGTTGAGTCTTATACAAGAAAAATTTCAATATTGTCAATACTGATAATTCATTTATACAATTTAAAATCACGAAATTCTACAGCTAAAGAATAAATAATAAGTATTCTGACCGAAACACTTGGACAGGTTGGTCTGCTTGTCGATGAACACTTTGGCAGACACGACGTTGCCAAAGGGCATGAACGTCGACGCCAGGTCGTTGTCGCTGAACTCCTGGGGCAGATGGTAGATAAAGAGGTTGGCTCCTTCAGGTCCCTCTATCTGCTTGCCAGCAGGACCACTGGAGGCACCCGTCGACGTCGTGATGGACGCTGGCCCACTGACCGCCGTGTGACCTCCAGCACCAAAGGAGGGAAAACCTGCACCACACACCAGCTCTATTCAAGGACACATCATGGAACACAAAAAGAAAAAAATGAATACATGAAGCAATAAGTTAAGAAAAATTCCTTATTTTTATACTATGAAACTTTCCTTAAGTAAGAGGTTCTCAGAAACAGTAAAGTCCTAATTTATTTCTGTTTTAAATCTGCTCAAAATTCCAACAAACTTTAGGAAGTTCAGACTGAACAAATATTATGCTAACCAAATCATACTATTTGCTGTTCCTAATGTAATATGATCTGGAGTAGGGGAGCAGAATGTGATTGAAGACGAGAAATGCATGTTGGGTACCAAAATGGGTTTTAAAAAGCAATGTAAATTTAAATCTTATAGTAGTTGTATAGTATTATTTGAAGTGATTCCACATACTGTATATGAGTAAATACAGAAGATATTATGAGTAGAATTTTGCACATAATATAAATTTATTAAGGATGAGCTGAGAGTTTAATAAAAATTGTTAGTGTAAATTGTATAATACTGTATTTTAGGAAAATGTATTTTTAATTTAAAGTTTAATCTTTGATAATTTATTTTTGTGTATCATTTGCTACCAAGGTAGACACCTAATTTGCAAATAAAATGATTCTGATTTAATTTGAATATACAAGCATTTATTGCTGTGAAAAGAGCAAAAGAATTGAAGGAATTCAGAAAAACATTTTAATAGATGATGTGAATGAAAACATCTAAAGACATAATAATTAGCTGCTACAAAAGTGTTAAGGAAGTATTTATATTTAATAAAATTTCATAGCCATCAATAATTATAGAATTGTTCACTACCGAGGAGATACTGAAATAATTCACACACTTAATAACTTTCTTTTCAGTAAAGAGAATGGAAAGGGTGACAGATTGATTATATTTTCTTTTAAAAGATAAAGAATAATTTGTCAGTCATAAGCCATATATTTCACAACTCCCATGATTAGAATCTGGATTTCAGAAATATTTCATGCTTCTCCCATCTTAGATATTAAAAATTTAACAAATTGGGCTAACAAGACTGACATCACTTGATCTTGGAATTGAATATTTTTCTTAAGAATAAAATCTTCCTTTCTATATGAAGCCAAATGTCATAATGGATAGTGATGAAGTCATGATATATTGAATTCATGAACTGGTGTTAATTATTATAACAGTCATAAAAGAGATAGAAGCATTTATATTTTCCTTCTCTCAAAACAATAACAAGCAACTGGTTGTGTTTGAATGGAGAACATCATGAATACCAGTCCAACTAGTTACCACTACACCCTAATAGCAGGATGAAGAACTGGTCCATTATAACGACAGATATCAGGGCACATCAGACGTGGCCCAACAACATGTAACATTATTGTCTGTCTCTGAATAGCTGTGAACCGACCCAAAGGGGACTTAAGTTCAATCAATCAATCAATCAATCAATCAATCAATCAATCAATCAATCAATCAATCAATCAATCAACTGCTGTTGCCTAGGTGGCAAATTCCCTGTCAATTGTTTACCTAGCCTTGTCTCAAATATATTCAAAGAACTTGGAAATTTATCAAACATTTCCCTTAATAAATAATTCAAACCCCTTACTCCTCATCCTCTATATGAATACCGTATTTGCCCCAATTTGTCCTCTTGAATTCCAACTTTATCTTCATTATATGATCTTTCCTACTTTTAAAAGCTCCATCCAAGTTTACAGTATTCATCTACTAATGTCATTTTAGGACATCACTCCAGCAAGAGCTTTGAACATACCACTTACAAGAGAATGGATTTCGGTGTAGAATTTTAATCTGGTTAAAATTTAGTACACAATATTCCTACAAATTTGTAAAATGACATAGTGAAAACCACACAGGCCACTTTCAATTTTGAACGCCAATATAGAACGCACCGCGGAGAAGATAGATGGTTGTGAGTCAATGATTGGGTTTTTAAATATTGTTGCACAAATTAATGTTAATATCAAAATTGCATAATTCAATCAGGTCATTTAAAAAAATAAATTGTTTCCATATTCAGATACCAAGCACATCCAATGGCTGAATAATTCTAGTAGTTCCCTGGAGAATAGTTTTAACAACAATAGTTTTGTTGGCAGGTTTTGATGCAAATATATTTGCTTCACTTTGTGCTGTCCATGAATCCAAGAGTAAACCACTGTCGTCTGGTACATTTTGAAAATAAATGTCTTGTAACCACTTTTGAAGTAACTTTTAACTTCCCAGACAGTGAAGGCAAAACAAATAAATTATCTGCTGTAAACAAACTTTTTTAACAATAGGGCCAAATTCACTGTTTTCTTTTAACACAACTAACAGTTTAGGTAACAGTTCTCCATCGGCAGAAATTACATGCTGAATTGTATAGCTGTGTGTTAATGAGTTCAATGATTGCACTTCTGCAAACATGTTCTTCTCTCCCTTTAAATGTAGCATATGTCCAGCACGCAACTCTTCGTTGAACGCGCTTGGTCTGTGTTAAAAACACACTATAGAGAGTAAGGGTTTATTAATTCGGATACCTCTCCTACAAAAATGATTGTGTTCGATGCAAGCCAAGTGACCCATATAAAACTTCACAAGCTGGTATAAACCTGAAATCTTGCGTTTGATGATTTTGGTGGTTCTGGGAGAATCTGTATTGGTACCTATGCCATTCACAGTTGAAAATTATTGACTGCTGTTGGCTATTATTAATTAGTTTGTTTACCGGCGAGTTGGTCATGCAATTAGGGGCATGCAGCTGTGAACTTGCATTCAGGAGACAGTGTGTTCGAACCTCACTGTTGGCAGCTCTGAAGATGGTTTTCCATAGTTTCCCCATTTTCACACCAGGCAAATGATGGGGCTGTACCTTAATTAAGGTCACAGCTGTTTCCTTCCCATTCCTAGCCCTTCCTATCACTTTGTCAAAGACCATCCTGTGTCAGTGCGACGTAAAGCAATTTGTAAAAAAAAATAGTAATAATAAAAAAAGTATATAGTTTGCTATGTCTAGTTTTTGCAGTCATAACTAGATCATTCAGTACTCTCATAGGCATTGTGTTATTGTAAAAACTATCTGGGAGAAAAATTCCTTGATTGGAACACAACAGTCATTTCGTGTGTGTGATGTTCCAACTACACCATGCTAAGAAAGTTTGTAACTGTCCATTACAAGAATGTGAGCTGTTAAAATACATTGGACTGTAAAGGGAACATTACAGACGCACTGAAAACAGAGCTCGCAATATGGCACTTCCTTAAATTCCACGGTGGTCTGAATGAGAGTGAAATAAAACAATTTTTAAGTCTAATAAGTGGGACAAACTTTTTGCATCACTATGTAAACCGTAAGAACCATTTTAAGGGTGACTATTTCATGTTTCCTGTACCTCATTCCAATTCTGCTCCAGAAAAGGTTTTTTAACCTCATGAGCAGAAATAGATGGTTGGTCAATGACAACATTAGAAGCTGAACTGATGAAGGCCGCTATTTATTTTCACACCTAGATTTTTGTAGTTTTTGTGACACAGAAGAAACAATTGCTCAGGAGAATGAATAACTAGGTAGAAAAATCAGTAAGGTAGGATGTAGTGCTTTAGTCCATTTTAAAACTGTTTATTTTGTGATCATGTTGTGTACATTATTTGACTTTTCAAAAAGTAACTAGACAGCATAAAATGACGATTTGATACCTTTAACATCTTACATTATACTGTACATGAGTATTATCTAGGTTTTGAAATGTCAATTTTATTCTAAAAATTCCCGATTTTGTTCCAAAAAACCTGGAAAACCTGATCATAAGGTTGTTGAAGGTGACTGATTTTGAAATTATGGGAAATTATATTTTGAATAGCTTTGCTATGACACCCTATCCTGTGGAAGAGGTACCTAGTGGATGTTTCCATAGGACTCACCTGCATACTGTTGAATGCCAGGATAAGCTGAGGTAAGGGCGTCGAGGCTGGTTCCATTAGGGGTAAGGCCTGTTGTACCCAGCCCATTGATGGAAGCCATCGTATTGAGCGGGGAACCAGTAAGACCACCAAGAGCCATACTCGTTACAGGACTTAACGAACTTCCACCCGAGTTCTGTCCAGCTAAAGACCCTGGAAGCAAAAGAATATTTAAGATTAATAATGCAGAAGTCACAAATGCCAATGCAATTCCTCTCCAGATTGCACCCCTCCTATAGTAGGTACTCAGTAAGTTCCAAACAAAATCAACCACCACTCGGTATGCACATGCACATGCTCACCTCACACTACCAAACAACCACTCGTCTTTTTCTGAAATTACATCTCCATGCTTCCACCCTCTATGAAATATTAACCCAAAGAAAGTGTACAGAAAAACATTCACAAGCTAGGAATGGCACTGCTTTTGTAAAGGGCGTAGCATATATCATGCTTGCCAAAATAAAAATTCGGACCCCCTCAAATAAAATAAAAATCCTATAAATAACTAATCTATGTTTAATTAGAACAGGTAGAAGTAATGCAATATATTGTCACACAGCTGGCGGATCCTGGATTTATATCACTTTAATTGGTTTCATTTTTCAGTAATTATACTCTGCAGCCGATACGGAAGTCTCAGTTATAATAATTTTTAGATTACAATTACAAAAAGTATACAAACAAAATTAAATAAAAAACTGTTCAAATAAAGTTTGAAAAAATCAAACCGCACAACCGATAAGCCTAATCTATCATTAACTTCGTACAGAGAGATCTAGTTTGAAAATGAGTTGACCGATTGTTACCACACCGACTTCTTAATGGCATTATACATTGTTGTCGAATAAATGTGTCACAAAAACTAAATGTGCAGCAAACGTGATTTCTAGTGCACTGTACATCAAAAAAGTTATCCCACATCGCCAAATTGCACTCTTTACACCACCAAAAGCAGTGTTTGGTGTTCACCAGTGAAATATGCAGTTTGTAGATGGATGCATGAGACTTGAACCCTAGTCCTCATATTTCCCGGCGCATAGTCGCAATTAGTGGCACTGTAAAATTATTGGGCAACACACGTTGTCACGCAATTTTCCCATACGATCCATTCACAGTGGTGCAAACTGATGATGAAAACAAAACGTCTGTATTGATGTGCAAATTACCTAGTTAAGCATTAAGTCAACAAGAGTTGTATTCAGTTGTCACTGTCATCAAATAATTTTCCCTTCTGCATATAACATTAAAATTTCATTGGATGGTTTCATTTCATTCTTCACGGCATAACTCATCACACGGTAAAAACCCATTCATTTCATCATAAATCTTCAGAGAGTTTTATTTTCTTAAATTACTAGTGGTTGACCATGCGGTTATTTTCCAGATAGTACATCATATGTGTATCAAGTTTTTACACATATTGTTCCGTAATCTCGGTCGTTTAGTATAATTTAATTTGTACCCCTTCTCACCTCCATGTTCTCTGCGGGATCCAGTGCTAGAATATTCCAAAAATAAAAAAATGTGTTTATTTTTAAAGAAGATTCCAAATACCAATTTTAACGTCTATAACATCTTTAGTTGTACGATCCCACCCGTATGTGTGTCTTACCCTACAGTTTTCTTTCCCAAACAGTAAGTCATAATATGTTTACCATACCGATTGGGAACGAACTTGGACTTAAACGGCATTCAGAGTGTCACAGTTCATCTCAGCTACCCCAAAGACTATGAATTTGTCACTAATATAGTCATTTTTGGATTTTTAAGTTTCACCCCTTTCCTTTAGGGGTGCTAGGGGTTTCTTGCCCCTACACTAATTTTTCCAGATAAAAGCAGAAATAAGTTTTAAGGAACACATCATTATCTTCACATACTGTTGGGTAGGCAACCCGCTGATCGGACTTGTCTTGCGGTTTGTTTATCTTTCCTTATTTTATTTTTTACCCCTTAGTGCCGAACTACCAATCAGATTTTGTTCAAACCACTTCATAATCCCTCTCAGATGTAATAAGAACAAACTGTGAAAATTTCAGCAAAACCAGTCCAGTAGTTTTTGAGTCTATTAGCTTCAAACATACCAACATCCAATTTTATATATACAGACGATCTGTCCCAGTCTGGATAGATCACAAGGAACTGGAAATCAATACAAATGAAATGAATTATGTAACAGATAAACTGAAACAAAATAAATCACCTCTGTAAGTGAAAAGATTGCTCACAAACTTTAATAAGTAGGAAGCATATTCTGTCCCCATTTAAAAAAATAAAAAATTTGGACATCCATATTGTCAATTTCAAAAAAGGGTATGCGGAGAAACTTGAGAACGTGCAGGTGTAAAATGCGGTCAAGATCCCCTAGCACCAAAGAACAATGCAACCACTGTTCAGCTGTGAAGCGGGATGCCGTAGCATGAACTCATGTATGGCAGACTGACAAGTTTCCTTGTTCTATTCATCAACCTGGTGAGCTTCATTAGGACTCTCTCAAAGTGTATTGTGGTGTTGAGGACAATACCATTCCACTGCCATAGGTTGATGGCTATTATGTTGGCTCTTTGATTCGAGTCTTCTTCAGAAATACAGTGGGCCTCTTCATGTACCTCCCATCCTCATTGATCAAGAAGTTCAGCGACTGCAGATTGGTTCCACTTATGCCTGCTAATATGCAGTAACTCTCCCTTTCTACAGAACTCCAACATGTTGTCGAGAGTTTCTGTCTCAGTGCAGCCAGGATGATGGCAACAGGCTGCATTGAAGGTCCTACCACAGGAAAAGATTGCACTGCACAAAGGTTACATTTATTAACCATTGTGGTTTGATTTCGTATTGGTCCATATTGACTACAATCTCTACCTCAATAAATTCACTATTCTATTTGTAATCAGCATTGTCAATACTTAAGTTACTTAATTATTTATCATCACATAATACACCGTACATGTTTCGAGGACCTTAGTGTCTTCTTCCTCAGTGGTTTACTCCAAACTACCAAATATCTCTTGGGCTTATTTACTTTTAGTTATTATTGAACACAATCACATTCTTAACAAGTCCTCTCATAACCTGTACAACATATTTAATTCTAAAGATCTCTTAATTGATATATAATGTGTGCCATAAATAAACTCAAAACTACACTCTTCTATTTGTAATCATATTAAAATGTCAGCCTTGTCTATTACCTACAAATAATCAATTTATTAAAATCAGTGTGTCTTAAAAATTACTGAAATCCTCCATCCCAGAGTTTACACTTTCTTTCTTTCTTATAGTTTATTGTGGAGTGAGAAGCTACCACTCTAGGGAGTGTTCAAGGACAGATGTTTATAATATAAAAGTAGCAACAACATTTAGCAGTAGTAAACTCTGGGTTGGAAGTTTTTGGTACTTTTTAAGAGACGCTGATTTTAATAAACTGATTATTTGTAGGTAACAGACAAGGCTGACATTTTAATATTACAAATAGAAGAGTGTAGTAATGAGTTTATTTATGACACACATTACATATCAATTAAGAAATGTTTAGAATTAAATACGTATGTTGTACAGGTTTTGCGATGACTTGTTAAGAATGTGATTGATGTTTAATAATAACTGAAAGTAAATGGGCCGAAGAGACATTTGGTAGTTTGAGTAAACTGCTGAGAAAGAGAACACTGAGGTCCTCCAAACATGTATGGTGTATTATGTGATAATAAATAATTAATTAACTTTAAGTACCAGTTTGACAAGGCTGATTTCAAACATAACAGTGAATCTATTGGAACAAAAGTCACATGACATTTCGATGGCATGGATATATTCTGAAGAAGACTCATCCTTTTTGATGTTCATCACCATAAGACATAAAATAGCACCAAAAAAAAAAAAAAAAATTATGTTCATCCATGAGTTCTTCGCCTTAGGTCATTCCTCATTTCTTTACCAAGTTTCCACATTATAATCACCATCATCATCGATAACCATCCTGAAGACCATACGCTGCCTTAACAAGGTGCCCCTTCCTCTGCAAATCTATTGCTTCTCCCTTCTAATCTCCCATGATGAAGGGCAGATTCAGGTGTCTTTACAGTTCAATCCTGCCATTGCAGCCTTACTTTACCAAGGAGTTGAATTTTTTATGGTACTGTATTCCTCCATCATAGCTCTAGGTAAGGCATCCTAGCTACATGACCAGCCCATCGGATCTGTCTGCTTCTCAAGCCATTTATCATCCCCCTCCACTCTCCTCTACCTTTGATAGGCCCCAAGGATTCATCACACCACTTTCCTTTTGAAGATATCGTGCCTGCCTCGGTTGGCCAATCTAAGTATATGTTTCACAGAATACAGTCAAGCAAATTATGGTCCAGAAAATCTTGACCTTTGACAAGAAAGAGCTTTAGATCTCAGTACATTTCCTAAGCTAAAGAAATACCTGCCTTGTACCTTGACCCTCTCTTTTACAATGAAGTCAACTTCAGTACGCATGGTGAAACTTGCTCCCAAATATCTGAATTTATCCACTAATCAAAAGCCAGTCCTGTCTGTGGATAATGGGGGCTGGTCTTATTCGGATCTTGACATCAGCATATACTTCATCTCATGTTTGTCGAACAAATTATATTCAGTCTTTACAATCGCTGATTTGTACGCTTAATCAATCTCATCACTTCTACCATCCCAGTTCATATTCTCATGGTGAGCAACAAATATGGCCAGACTGTTACAAATTAGAGATCTCTGAATAGTCATAATATCAAGAAAGTGAATGAACTAAGAGTCTAGTTTCCTCCATTCCAGATAGGCTAAAATGTATACATTAAAATGTTGGCTGCACTGAATAAAAACAGATAAAAATTTACTTCATAAAAATTAAACTAACTGTTAACTTACATTCATCAATCTTCATAACAAAAGACTTCACTATACTCAAATTTGATCAATTTTAACAGGAAGATGACAAATATAATATAAAAACACATTACCATCAGAATTCAAAACAATATAATGACCCTCCATTTAATTTGTGTAATATAAATTATCATTAAGTACAATAGAATAATTGTGTTCAATGAAACACACTTCTAAATACTAAGTCAAAATCACTCGTTCATGAGCAAAACAAAGAAATAATTCATTCTAAAGTGAACACCCAACACAATATCATCAAATCACACAAACCAAAATTGGAAGTAACAACATGCAACAGGAAAACCATACTATTTTTTGGAGGTCTAATATTATCTTCAAACAGGAGCTAAGGTTTCTTATAAAGTTTAGTGTGTACTGACATCATTCAAATAATAAACTTGTGAAAAGAATTATTACTAAGATGAAATAAAATTTAATGTCATTTACAATAAGCAAAACCTGCTCGACAATTCTAAGCAATATGAAGCTCATACATTTCTCACTTATTCTTGGAGCCATATTTAAGCAGGGCCCAAATAGGTCTGGAACCAGGACAGCAAAAAATTAACCATGCCCATAAAACTTTAAAAACAAGTTATGAATTAATTCGGAAAGGGCTATCTTACGATTTAAATCAGGTGTCATACTGCAGAGAGAATATCTTCTGATCAGTGGATGAATTCAGTTATCTAGCAATATGGTTCACCACACACAATGAAGTGGACTTCATCATAAAGGAGAGGATCAAAGCAAGAAACATGTATTTCTTCAGATATTCAGAAAGAATGTATTTTCTGAAAGATTCTCATTTCTGTCAAAACTTAGAGAAACTGGCCCTGATGAAATTCACAAATCAGCTGACGAACTGCAACAGATTTACTATCAGATATTGTAGAAACTTTAGGAATGGAATGCATCCACCTTATAAGTCTCCTGAAGAAAATAATAGTCCATTACTATCAATTTAGAACAAACTTCTGATTACTAAACACCTCTATAACTTATATCCAAGATAACTTATATCCAAGATAACTGTTGTTGCTTTGAAGATTTATTTATGTACTCCTGTTTCAAACTGCTCAGCTGAAAGGTTCTTTTTGGCCCTAATAAGGATTAAAAATGATTTACCAATCTCTCAAACTCAACAATGCTAGGCTCATCTTGCTGTGCTTGCCAATGACCAACGTGAACTATAGGATTGGATTATGAAGACGTCATAGAAATATCTGTAATGAAACAGCAAGATCGAAAACAGCTGCTGATTACCTCATTTTCAGATGGATATCTATCAAAATTTTGGGAAACAGAAAAGGGATGGAAAATTTATTGGGCCTATACGTGCTGCAGTAGTTAAATTCAGCCCTGGTAATACTGTTGACTTTAATTATGATTTCTGGTGCTATATATCATTCAATTTTGAGATTACAGCATAGTAACTCTTGATGACATCGCCTTCACAGCATCATCTGAAGAGGAGTTGACAGAGCTGATCAAGAGAGTGGAAGAAAATCCCTAGAAATTGAATTACGTCTAAATTGATAGAAAACCAAGGTTATGATTATTGATCTTAAGAACAATAACAGTCCACATATCCAGCAGATTGGACGATATGAAGTTGTAAGCCAGTACATATATCTGGGCTCATTGTCCATCGCTGGTGGTTTCACAGATGAAATAAAATAAAGAATCAAAATAACAAAGGTAGCAATGAGCCGTCTGTGAAAGATTTGGAAAGATACCATGACCGGCATCAATACAAAAAAGAAGCTCATTGAACCTCTAGTCTTCTCAGTCTTTGTATGGCACAGTGCCAAGAACCATCTTACAATGCAGTTGTGCACAAACAGAAAGCTTCGAAATGTGGTACTGGAGGAAAATGCTGAGGATTCCTTGGATAGCTCATTGCACAAACATGTCAATTCTGAACTAACTTCAGATGAAAGTTTGTCATGTAAAGTCCCTCAGCAGATCACATGCTATTTTGGACATATAATGCCCCGAGAAGGTGGCCTTCAAAAGTTGATTGTTGAGGATAAAGTCCAAGGAACCAAACCACGAGGATGAATAATGGATTGGTGTGGTGAGCGACCCCTTACAGACTTCCCTCTGAGTGACCACAATGAAGGCTTTGAATAGGGAAGAATGGCACAGTATGGTTCAGCAGTTAGCTGGCTTAATTATGACAGTCATGACACATCAGCCACGAGGCAAAACGAATGAGGGAAGTAGTAACTCTCACAGCGTGTTTGTAAGTGGACATATCATCAACACAAATGGTCTATCTTGTGTGCACGAAAGATGTTAATAGGCTGTACAATACCTAAATGTATCTTATCCTTCCATAGAAAGATAAGAAGAGGTTTGAATAAATAAGGTACAGATATATACGGCATTTAAAAAAAAAAAAAAACTTAGTTACCAAAACAGAATTGCTATTACATTTAAGATCTTCTCTATATGAGCATATGAATATTAAGTCAAAATAGCACTAATAGTCCCTAAGTCCGTGAAAAGCACAAGTACTTCCTGTGCCCACAATTTTCACTGTTGTAACAGCATGACAAATAACATAACTATTTAAATCTTTCTAATTTGTACTTGTCTAAGACTTCTAATTCACATGCAAATGGCTGTTTTCTATCATACAACTAAAATACATGCCGAAGAACCGTGCGAACCACACAACTAGTTATATAAGCTGTCTAATCTAGTTAAATATTTATATTAGGAAGTCTAATAAAATATGCAGTACGGAAAAAAAGTTATGCTTGCTACCGACATCCCCTTCCAAAATCATTCCAGCGACAGGTACATTTGAATCAAATGTGATCACACGAGGAATTTACAGTTTACACATTGGTGTTCAAATTATACTAACAAATGAGTAAAGAATTTGAGTCTTTTTCATGTTATCTTGGAACTTCAGTAGTCTCAAAGAGGATCTGTATTATTACATACGTATTTCCATCTAAGAATAACCTAGATCTACCTCTTTATTATATGGAGTATTTTATTAATATTATGATCCACTTCAAAATGAGTGAAGTAGGTGACTTACAAATAGCCGTGTACATGAAGAAAGACATTCTATCCTAAGAAAACCAAAACTGTTAATTTATTTAACATAGTCAAAAATGGAGGAAAATTGCTATTACTATAAAGTTCTTTTTCTAGATTGAACCAAGCTGACAGTTTATACCTTGTGTATAGGTCGTTAATATTTCTAATACAGTGCTAAAATAAAAGTTTTGCATATTACAATTTCACACAATATATGTCACGGTGAATCAGACAAATTTACAATAAGCCAATATCTGATACACAGCAACGCTAAACCCAGATCAGGTTCAATATTTGTTTGATAGAAGGCATTTGCTGTATCGGTCAGCTTAACAACATCGCTTGTGAAGTCAGTGGTATATAGACAGCACGTGTAAGACTGAAGTAAAATTTCTGCTACCGATCACATTCAAATTGTGATATTGCTGCAAGAAGGATGGAGACATGTGGTTGTCACCGCTCATGTTGGAGTGAGTCAGAATGTTGTCTGCAAGGTATGGAAAAAGTTCAGAAGGACACAAACAGTTGCTGATTGATAATGGAAAACAAATCGCAGGGCAGGATCAGTATTTGTTGCTCTTAATACATCATAAGCCCACTGCTAACGCCAACTCTTTCTGCCAGAATTTTTGAAGGGCCACCAGAGTGAATTTGCCAGATCAGACAGTATGAAATATGTTGCATGATGGAGGACTAATATCAAGGAGGTCTGTGCTAAAAGCTAATCTTAAACCACACTATAGTGCAGCTCATATAAGGTGGGCAACAACTCTCAGCCCGTGGCATCAGTGTAAGTTTTTTCTGATGAGGTCACCATAAACTTTTACCTATACTACAAGAACATTTGAGCCTGGAGACAATCCGGTTTGAGATAGAATGAGTCCTTCATCCTGAAGCACCATCAGCATCAATAGGGTTCTGTCATGTTTTGGAGAGTGAGATCGTGTGTGTTCGACTTATGCTTCTAATTCCTATCCAGGATAAGAGGACTGGTCTGGTTTACAGAAACAGCATCCTCCAACCAACGGACAGGATCTGCTGCCACTGTGGACGAGAGCATTACAGTAGTGAATCATAATGCTAGTGTTTGTTGCCAGAGTGGTCAATCAGTTCTTTGAAACACATGGCATACAGTGAATGGTGTGACTGGCATATTCTGCAGATATGAACTGTGTGAACATGGATGGCATGAATTGAAAAGAGCAACTAACCACCGTCTTAATCCTCCTGCTAGCATTCAGCAACTGACAAACTGCTATCGAAGAGTGGTATAATCTTTGGTGCTGAGTATGTCTTGTGTTCAAGCAAGCATTAGGACTCGAGGTGGCTATACACAGAACTGATCTGCCACACAATGAAATACCACATTACCAACTTTGTGCTTTTGCTGAGTTTCTGTTACTTTTGTATAGCTAAATGCACATTGTTTTTCTTTGTATATACAATTCTTAATGTACACTGAGTGGCCAAAAGCAATGGGAAGACACTGAATGTGATGTTAATAACAAATTGCTCCTCCGTGAGCCCTCAGAACGGCAGCGATATGGTGAGGCATCAACTCAACAAGATGTTGGAATCATTCTGGAGGGATTTGGACCCAAACATCTTGCACTGCTTCCTACAATTGGTCTTGACCTTGTTGACACACAGGATACATAACTTCATGCGGCATACGCCACACTCTCGCGTGCCCATCAACTCGATACAACTGGAACCGAGATTCATTGGACCATACCACACACCAACACTGTTTCAAGGTCCATTGCCGATGTTCGTGGCCCATGCACATCGTTGAGCTCTGTGGTGCGGTGGTTTATGTGAGTGGTAACATTATCTCTGCAATATTGATTGAAGATCCACCCCCAACACTATTGATCTCAGAAACCCAAATTTGCATGTAATCTCCACAATGCTATGAGCCATGTGCCGTGCACGGATCCTTCCACGTTCAAAGTCTGTTAACTCGCGACATATTGCCATCTTCACAACACTGGTGTCTGTGACAGACTGCTCAGCTACGCCACAGCTAGCCGTAACACTCAGGGGTCATACACGGCACATTTTCTAATGGGACACCTCATCCTGCGACTTTTAAACACTCAGGGTATAATATATGTAAATACACATAGCAAAATAAAAAGTACACTAGATCAGAAAATGCAAAACTTTTTTGAGCACTGTACATATCGTTATTCTTTATCAAGAAAGATGGAACATGAAACTTACAAATAATGATTCTTTATCAAGGCGACCAACTCGATTTGAGGTAGTCAGTCTACTCGGGCATTATGCTCCTTCTGTGGTCATATAAATTACCTTGAGGTTACGACATTGTCTTTTCATTATAAAATAGTCTTCTGGAAGAAGGCTGGAATCTAAATTGTTTTTCAAGTTTCCAGACAATCGAAGTGAAGTGTTGGATCAACTGCTGCCTGAAAGTCATGTTGCTTCCAAATATGCACGACGTGGAAAGGTTTGAGAAGGCTATTAAATTACATAAGCATCACTCAAACAAATCAAACAAAAAAAACATAAGGGGAGGAAGAAATAGAGAGAAAGGAAATTACCTAGAACACTCGAGCTGGACTGGGACCGGCTCTCACCTGAACTATTAGCCTTCCCAAGCAGAGCTGCAAAGTGGAGGAGTGCTCACAGATAGTAAGAAGGGAAGAAACACAGCAATCTAAATAATAAATCCAAGCTAACTTTGAAACTAATGAAACAGACCTGGCCAACTTTAGTAAGAATGTGATCTACTTATCAAAATTTAAAATATCCGGATTTTCACTGTACTTTTACTCTTCTGTAATTTTTTGAAACATACTAGTACTATAAAATGTAATGTGCAATGTTAGATTAGCATGAATGTTTATCGTAACTAAAAGACTGCAAAAAGCAATAAAAGGATCTGCCTCTAGGTCTGTGCAGTTTAACTGAAGTACATTGCATGAATTATCTTTCACAAAACTAAAACTCCTCTTTCTTCAAAAAGTTTCTTGAGTCACAGTTTTAGTGCTATGTGGTTGAAATTTGGTACAGATGTCCATCAATATACAGAGAATGGAAGTTACTAAAGATTTATGTATCATTTTACATATAAGAGCATGTTTCGACATGCATAAAAAGTTATTATCTTGTGTGAAAGGGGAAGAAGAAAGGAAAATGTCAAACATTTTCAAGCCTATATGGCAATAATAATCATTACACCTACAAGCCAAATGCAAATTATAAAGTGACCTGTATGATGAACCTATAAGCAAAGTATTAATTAAATATGCTAAAAATTGTTGCACAAGGAACTTTCTTTAGTAACTTAGCAATTAATTTCATGAATTATTCATTAACTAAGAAAGTATAAGAAATAATTTACTTGAAAATTTTAGAGTATGGTTATAAAACTGATAGCAATTAGTGGCAAAAGTTTCATAATAATAAGATCAATAGCTTCCTAACTTTAAAATTTCAGTCATGGCTAACCTTGAATAGATTTGGGGAAAAAAACTGATCTATTTATTAGAGAGCCACTGTCTCCAATGTCCTTTTCAATTACTTTTTTAATGATTCTGCAGCCTTAAATTCTCTCCTTTATACGAGGTTATTTGCCATTCTCATTAATCTATTCATGAGGTCTTTCATGTTTAAGCAATCTCAAACATCAATCAACTACAATAGATTTTGTTCTCACAAACATGAGTATAAAATGAGAGTATCTAACCAACACCATAAATTAGCCAGTTATAAAAATAAGAAATAGTGAAGAGAAATGTTTGTCATTTCCTTCATTATGCTATTTAACAGTATCAATGCTATAAAAGGAGAAATTACTATACAGTGAAACCTGCCTAAAGCAGCCAGCAACTGTTCTTCTGAAAAAATAGCCGTTACTACATATGGCCGCTAGGTTAAATTTTGGAATCGAGGAAGAGGTCTATTTCATCACACGATTAGCTCCAGTACACCTAAAGTGTATTAAAAGTAAGATACATCTGCATTTAATTAATGTAAATTACATTAGAACAACAGAGTACACTGAGAGTACAGTACTGTACTATGTACACAGAGTAAGCTATCTATACTGTAGAATGACATTTTAATTCACTTTATTTCAGTGTGTGGTTTGTTTTGTAGTATTTCCACATCTCTTCTTAGTGGCACATGTTTCAAAAGATTCTAAAAGTTTATTCAGATGTGAGGCTATATTCTCCCTGCACTGTTAGTAAATGTAACATTATTTCAACCAAAAAAAATTTTGAACTAGTTGTCATAACGTCAGCTTCTTCAATCATGCCCAACCCCATTCATTGTTGTGGGCAGTTTAGAACTTTCTATACTTGGAGGCTAAAGGGATGAGAAGATGAAACAGAAGGACAGTACATCAGAAAAGAGAAACTACTTGCAGTACTTTCAGATGGTCATATATAAAAATTGTCAACTTTGTTACTAAGCGACTGTCTCAGGGGTCAAGAAAGTATTTGGAGCGGCGTCATGTGACCGCTTAAAGGAAGGAGTCATTAGCACAGGTTTTAAGGGAAAATTAATCGGTTTCGGAGAAAAATGGTCACGTATTGAAGAGCCCACTAAATGAAGGTGGCTGTTTAGGCACGTTTCACTGTGTATGTTAAAGACCTCTGTAATCTATTGTATTGTATCCTTTAAATGTTGGTCATTCAAGTCTCAAGGTTGACATTTTTTTCTTTTAGGTTCACATAACATCTTTTCTTAGGTTACTGTGACATATATCGGGCCCGACTGAGTATATTTCACACTGTAATGGACTTGTTGGCCAAGTCTGTTATGGAAGAAAATGAAAAAGAAAGAAAGAGGAAATTTACCTAGAACACTTGAGCTGGGCTGGGACCTGCTCTCACCTGAACTATTAGCTTTCCCAAGCAGAGCTGTAAAGTGGAGGAGTATTTATAGATAGTAAGAAGGGAAGAAACATATCATCAGCACAAGTTAGTAAAGAGAACATACTACATTTATCATACAGGGTACCACTGATACATCCGACTAGTTAAATAAACGATGTGTATATACACAAAAACATCACTTGAGTGCAATATAAGTTAAATGAAGATGATACAAACACAGCCTGGCTTTTAAACTCAAAACCAAATCATTCACACTCATTTCTAACAAGAAATACTCACGAAGTGCCTGTATAATAGTGTAAAATCAACTAACATGGAAAGTTTAGCTGGAATCAGTGTTTTACTGTACAAATTCTAGCTGCCCATAATGTTAATTATACATGTTTATAACTCTGGATAATCAGAATGAAACAGGAAACTCAACTATAAGTACTGATTATTCTAATTACTTTAGCTGTCCTTACATATGCTTAAACATGTTTGTGGGTCTGGTATAGAAATCTGGAAAGTACAAATGTAAATGACAAAAAACCCATAGGATGAATTTGTGCAATTAGGAGTTGAGCAACTTCAATTTTCAGGGTCCTCAGTAACATTGTCAGAAGCATCAAAGGCATCACATTCAACCAGAAATGTAGGTTTCTTCCAAGTATACTTAATCATATTACTGAATGCGGAGACAATGAACTGAATATGGATAAGCAATGAAGACTGATGACAGTGTTACAGCACTGGAGGTCAAAATCAGTACTGTCAAGTAAAACTCGCCCACAAAAATGTTTGGTGAACTTCTTCCATTGACAAAAAAGAATGCACAGTATACCCAAAGGTTGAATATGGGAGGTTGCACTAGGTAGAATGGTTGTTACCTGTGTGTGTTTATCCAGAATTATGAATAGATTTTGTTGGAATGAAAGGGCAGCTAAAACTTGATTTACTGCCGTTTACAAAAGCTGAGATAAACACCTGCCAAGCACTTCATGAATGTTTCTTGTAAGACCCAGTTTTATTAATATAAATATGATAAAACCTTGTTAATTCAGACCCTGATAAGCCAGACTTCATTTAATCTGGATAGGAAAAAATCTTGCAAAAATGTAAGGTTTTTAAAAGTGTTCTTTAATCGACAATAGCATTCATCACACAGCTCCAAGATGGGTATTGTGAATACGCACTGCAATCAGTTTCTATTTAGGTGTTTCATCAAAACATATCTTCCTATTTGTTTTGTGCAGAACTATATTTTACTGAATTGTAACACATTGGTCTTTCTTTCTTTACATAAAAAATTAGCTGCAATAGTAAAAACTTGGAAAGGATGCATCAGTAGCTAATATATATTTGTCCAGAGTATGGAATCTTTTGTTTTAACAAGAAAAGGAGTAACTGGTTAACATTTATGCTACAATGTAATGTGGAAAATGAAAAAATACAATGTGATGCAAATAGGACAGCCTCCAGAACAAACCCTAGAAGAAGCTGCTTGATAAGTTCATCTAATATTATTCTGAATAGTTCAATGGCTTCAATATTGGCACAGACATTCTCACCATAATTTTAAAAAAATGTATTATGTTATGCCATTTGAAATCCAAAATGTCAACCTGTACTCGCTGGAACGTATATTCCCGACTGTTCTGCCAGTCTTTCCATGGCAGCTTCAATTTCAGTTCCTGTGAGTACTAATCCATTCATTTTTCTACGTCAAGAGTTTCAAGTGATTCAGAACCAGGATTGTCAGGCACACCATCTTAACACGAGTATCACTTAAGTACTGATTTATATTTTATCACGTGTTTACGTCTATGCCATTGAAAAGTATTAAAATGTGCTTTGCTGCTGTAAACAGTGTATTAATGCACTTTCTACTGTTCTTTCAGGATCATTCTGGTCAACTAATCCTCCCAATTAGCCCAGATTAATGATGATCTACAGGGCATGTTTTTCTTTTTAATCTCAATCTAAACCAAACTGTCTTGTTCTCATGACAAAAGCCCATTTTAGAGAATGATATTTTTTATATGTATACACCTACTTCACCTACTGGTAGTGTAATGTCAATAAAAATTCTTGCACTCCATAGCCGAGGCCATTTGGTTTATTACTTAAGTTACCCAATACTCTGTAATCAAGATAGACGAAGGAGTGACAAATCACCCTGACATTCGTCTAGGCTTCAGGCAAGGACGTGTGTGGTTCAACTAATACTCCAATGCTTATTTCCAAGAAAACACTAGCAGATACAGAAGTGGAAGTTCATGTCAATGGAGAAAGAATAAGCACACTACGATGTGCAGATGATACAGTAATCCTTAGTGAGAGCTAACAGCTATTTCTAGATGAGCCGAATGACACCAGTGAAGAAAAGAGATTGTATATAAATGTTGACACAAAACAAAATGATTTCTTTGAAATTAAAGAACAAAATTGCTCCTTTAAAACTTGCATTCAACAGCATTCAATCCAACAAGTAAGCAAGTTCAAGTACCTTGGCTGCTGGATTACTGACATCCTAGATCCTGATTTGGAAATAAAGACCCGTTAGAAATAGTTCCAACCACATTTATCAGAATGAAATATTTGTTATGTAATAATGTTCTCAATTTAAAACTTCGGCAATACATAGTAAAATGCTATGTGTGGTCCAAGCTGCTCTATGGTGTTGAGATGTGGACCTTGCAACAGCACACAGTTAAGTTGGAAGCCTTCGAAATGTGGCTATATAGAAGAATGTTAAAAGTCTCCTAGGTTCAACAAGCAAGCAATGAAAAGGTTTTTACGACAGGCACACAGTAAGAGAGGACTACTGGTTACCATCAAAAGCAGAAAGGTAGCCTACTTGGGCCATATACTTCATGGCAAGAAATACAAGGCTCTGCAACTTATTTTAGAAGGCAAAATTGAAGGGCAAAGGGGAAGGGGGAGAAGATGAACCTCTTGCCTTAGCAATATTAAAGACTGGACTAGTATAAAGAGCACTGAACAATCGTACCATATTGTAGAAGACCAAAAAGCATTAGCTGTAGCAACTGCCAATGTCCGGGAGGCTGGGCATGGCACAAAGAAGAAAATTATTTTTTTTTAATCAAGTTCTGTGTATGGGCCAATAAGCTGGGTAACTTAATACTTCAAACAAAAAATATGAAGAAACAACATTCCTTCACAACATCCAAGAGGCTGAGAGTTCACTCTGGAGATCCTCTTTTAGAATAGCCCACAACACATCTGTACTTCTAGCAGTCCCGAGGAAGTAGCTGTGCGGTTTGGGTCACATAACTATCAGCATGCATTCGAGAGATAGTGGGTTCTAACCCTGCTATCGGAAGCCCTGAAGATGGTTTTCCATGTTTTCGCATTTTCACACCACGAAAACGATGGGGCTGTACCTCAGTTAAGGCCACGGCCGCTTCTTTCCCGCTCTTAGCACTTTCCTATCCCGTCGTCATCGTAAGACCTATCTGTGTCTGTGCACCGTAAGGCAAATTGTAAACTTCTAGCAGTCAATGAAGTGGATTTACGGGGCAGGGATAGAACAAGACCTATGAAAGCTAATTTGTTCAGTTAGTTAATTACTCATACTTATTATGCTCTTTCAGATGGACCTCCATTCATTTCTATCATATCACATCCAGGATTGCATTATAGCCAGAGCAACTGATCCCCACCTCATAGTCTGAATTATGGAGTAATAAGACTCATACAATAATATCTTCAGTCAGTAACCTTTGTTTTTTTAAGCTAGGACAGCTGCTTCTTAATTGGATCAACTCTGTTCAAAATTAAAAATTAGGAATAAAATCCAGGATTCCCATATAATTAGTCAGCATTGCTAACCAGTCAATCACCATGGTCATATGCAACGTTTTCCTGACAAACCTAAATAACAACGAGGAATCCTGTGTATCCCAAAGAGATCTGGGGCAGTGTGTACTTTCTTAAGCAAACTAAAATTATTTGTAAGTTCATATCAACCTAGATGGCCATCTGAGTCACCTCAATATTTCAGGATAAGAGCAATTTTAGTATGCAGTATAATTTTATACTGACAGAATAACAGCACCAATCAAGATCAGAACATTAAACAGAATAGAGTGCAAGATATATCAAGTAGATGTATGTTGTAGCGAGACATATGTCCCAGCAAAACCCTGCAAACTAAGAGTGTGTGTTTGCTGTAGTACAACAAAATTGAACATAAAAATATGGTGAAATACTGGGAGTTGTTGCAGGGGAAGACTTATGTGAAGAAGCATACTGATATATGACACAGAATGTTTAATAATTTGCCCATTAATTCTCTAACAGCATTACGACCAAATCTTTATTTTTTTTTTTTTTTTTGCTTTACGTCGCACCGGCACAGATAGGTCTTATGGCGACGATGGGGCAGGAGAGGGCTAGGAGTGGGAAGGAAGCGGCCGTGGCCTTAATTAAGGTACAGCCCCAGCATTTGCCTGGTGTGAAAATGGGAAACCACGGAAAACTATCTTCAGGGCTGCCGACAGTGGGGTTCGAACCTACTATCTCCCGAATACCGGATACTGGCCGCACTTAAGCGACTGCAGCTATCGAGCTCGGTTAATAATATTTTAATATACTACCTAGGTAGTACAGTATATACTAGTAACTCATATTCCTACTGTACATGTTAAATATATTAAATGTTAACCTGATATTCTGGTCTACCATATTTTATAGTAGTACATTCTAGATTAATACAAAACAGTGCAAAAACAAAGAAACTCTGCAAAACATATACATATTTCTTCTCTAAAGTTGCACCAAGATGAAATTAAATTTATATAAATATCAACCTAACTAAAGAACAATAACATCATCACAGTTTGTGTACTTTTCTTTCACATGCATATTTAGTAGGCCCTAACCTAAAAAGCTATATTTGAAAATTTAGGTTTTCTCGGCCCATTGAGTGAAATTTCTGTACTTGACACACACGCGTCAGGAGTCAACATACGAGGATCAGTCAATGGATGACCCCAAAAGAGGAACTCCCTCCTGGCCATGTCACAGATTGGGTGAATTGGAGAGCACTGAACAGATTGCGCTCTGGTGTTACGCGGTGCAGGGTAAACCAGAAGAAATGGGGTTTCGAAGTGGACAGTACCTTGTGTGTATCTGGAGAAGAGCAGACCACAGCCCATTTGCTGCAATACAGTTCATGCCCATTCAGCTGCACAACAGAAGACCTGGTTAAAGCGAAGCCAAATGCACCTGATGTTGCAAGGTTTTGGGCTCACATAGTTCAATGTGGCTCTTCGCCATTGGAGTATTTATATTATGTTTTATGTTTTTCCTTATCTTTAATTTTAAACTTATGTATGCTTCTGACACGATATATATATAAATAAATAAATTAATTAATTAATTAATTAATTAATAATAATAACAATAATCTAAAAACCGGGCGAGTTGGCTGTGCGGTTAGAGGCGCGCGGCTGTGAGCTTGTATCCGGGAGATAGTGGGTTTGAATCCCACTGTCGGCAGCCCTGAAGATGGTTTTCCGTGGTTTCCCATTTTCACATCAGGCAAATGCTGGGGCTGTACCTTAACTAGAGGGGAATTTTACAGGGGTATGTCCCAAATTTGGGCAACTTTTGCCCTACATCAACTAAAAATAACTGGTAAATGGTTGGCCCTATTGGACAATGAAGTGCACCATGAGGCCCTGAAATTAAATTTTCTACAAGAAACGTCATACATTTCCTTCATAACTAACTGTTTTTGAGAAAATTCAGCTACCTTGCGTTTTTGGCTGTGATCGCATTCACTAAGGTATGGTCTACTCATTTCGCATGCAAGTAGGGGTCACATGAAGCCTAGTTCATCATCGTTCGTATAAAGTTTAATTTCATTTGTTAACACGCCAGCTGAAGAATGAGTGCGCCATTCTGTGGAAAACTTTTGGAGGCTACAGTTATATTGTTGAATGTATTAAGTGTGCTTAGCCATATTTGAGAACTGCTGTGGGCAGCAGTTTATTTATTCAGTCATTTTCATTACCACTGTCATCGTACTATATTTATATTCCATATTTTTACCTTTTTAATATTGCATCATAAGTCAAGAACTTCATGTTTTATCTGTATTGGCATGTATTCAGGAGAATAGGTATGAGGTTATCCACCTTTCAATACACTACAAGTAAAATGACAAGCAGATTTTTAGACCATTTCAGAATTTAAGGGACCGGTTTCAACCCAACAAGGGGTCATCCTCAGCCTTATAATTCTAAACATCGGCAAGTTATACAACATATGTATCCTAACCCCATGGCACTACAGTCCTGCAGGACCTTGGCCTACCAAGCGACCGCTGCTCAGCCCGAAGGCCTGCAGATTACGAGGTGATTCAGCATGACGAATCCTCTTGGTTGTTATTCTTGGCTTTCTAGACCGGGGCAGCTATCTCACCATCAGATAGCTCCTCAATTCTAATCGTGTAGGCTGAGTGGACCTCGAACCAACCCTCAGATCCAGATAAAAATCCCTGACCTGGCCGGGAGTCGAACCCGGGGCCTGCATGTAAGAGGCAGGCATGCTACCCCTACACCATGGGGCTGGCATATACAATGTATGCACAATCATTAAAATCCCTCATAATATGCAATATGATTGTACATACATTGTATAACTGGCCGATGTTTAGAATTATAAGGGTGAGGATAACCCCTGGTTGGGTTGAAACCAGCCCCTTAAATCGTGAAATGACCTAAAATTCTCGTTGTCATTTTACTTGCAGTGTATTGAAAGGTGGATAACCTATACCTATTCTCTTTTTAATATTGTCTGCATAGGTTTAGGATTCATATTTAGTCAGTTTAAGATTCACATTTGATTTTGCATCATTAACCAATCTAATCCTTGCTCATAAATGTGTGATAGTAAACATCTAAAACTGCACTGAACTAAAGGCTACTAAATATATTTTTTCTTAGTTTTGTTCAAAACTATTCATATATGACATTCATACTTCACAAAGCTGGTAACAGATATTCTGACCACCACCACCACCACCACATTAGATAAAAAAGACTATTGATACCGCATTCAATGCATGCAACCTAAAGATCCCTACAACATTCAGTTCAATGCCAGTAATGAAGCACTGTCTATGTTAGTACATTTTATATTATTTCTCTTATGCTCCAGCAGTATTTTATCCCCTCTTGTACCGTATTTAATATATATGTGGAATATGTAATGAGGGCTGCAGTTGAAGGATGGAACAGAGGGGTATCAGTTGGTGGTTGGGTAATTTCAAACTTGAGATTCAATGAATGTTATACTCTCATCATAGCAGACTAGGAAGAATTAGCTGTTCTACTCAAAAGACTTGGGGATGAACCTGAAGTTAAATTTTCTACAAGAAATGTCATACATATTGTCTTTGTTTTTGAGAAAATTCAGCCTTGTTGTGTTTTTGGGAGTGGATGCCTTTGTTAATGAAAGGACTACTTGCTTCGTATATAAGTAGGGGCCACGTGAAGCCATTTTCATCATAATTCATCATCATTAGTCGGTCTCTGGTTGCATGTCAGGTTCCAGGCCTCAAGATCATGGGTTCATAACTGGCAGTCAAATTTTTTAGAGAGAGATTGCATATTGAATATTCGATGCTTACCCAACAATATTACTTAAAGCTCAGCAGTAGGTTGCCTAATAGAGTTTTTTTTTTTTACTCAAATTTATATAGTGTTAGAAATCATGATAAATTTACCCCAGCCAATATTGAACAAGCAGAAGAACTACAATGTACACAGAATCTTGCATTTTATATGCCTTTCAGCTCTGAGATGATACTCGTGTAACATCGTACTACAAACAGTTTGGATGGTTATGCGTTAAACACCGAGCTCGACAGCTGCAGTCGCTTAAGTGTGGCCAGTATCCAGTATTCAGGAGATAGTGGGTTCGAACCCCACTGTCAGCAGCCCTGAAGATGGTTTACCATGGTTTACTATTTTCACACCAGGCAAATGCTGGGGCTGTACCTTAAGGCCATGGCCACTTCCTTCCCACTCCTAGCCCTCCCCTGTTTCTTCATCGCCATAAGATCTATCTGTGTCGGTTTGACGTAAAGCAACTTGTAAATAAATAAAAAATAACAGAAACACATGTAAACGAGTGGTAAATAAATAAAAAATAACAGAAACACATGTAAACGAGTGGAGAGAAATACAGCAAATGATCCTTGTCAGCTAGCTGCTTTCTGAGAAGATGCCAACCCATCATCCAATTTTAATTTCTTCCATGATTTTTGAAATTAACAGTCATTCTGGATCATTGCTGAAAATAGCACTGCACTGACCAAATACCTACAGATATTCCTTCCTGATCACTGCTTCGAGGCTAGATAATATGATCCCAGTATACATTAGGAACTCTTCTTCACCTAGCACGATTAAAACAGCCTGACGTAAATTCTCTATTTGAATTAATGTATGTATGGATGATGTGCCAATGACATCCAATGCTATTAATTGCATGCACTGTAAGTTCTATTTTATGTTTTAATATTTCAGTTTAAAATTATACATTGGTTCCTAACATATAGTGATAACACAGTAAAATTTCAAGTTTTATCCTTACCACTCACATTGAAGCTAGGGAGGAAATTGCCAAGCAAAAGCTAACAGAATTACTTTGTAAAGAGGCTGTACAACTGTCTAAATGATCAAATCTCACAGGGCATGCTTCTTATTGAAGAACTGTGTCTATTCCAAAATTGTAATTACTTCCCACAGTCCACACCTCTATGGTAATTTCCTTTGCTCCTTGATCAAGCTGATTATGTGGCAAGAAGTTGCCTTGAGTCTCTACTCAATATACCATTTGAGGAAAGTAAAGGGATCCTGCAGTGTTTACCAAAAATATCTGGAGGCCTTTGAATTCATAGGTTAACTGATATTTTCATTCCCGCTTTTCTTACTTCTTCCTATAGAACAGGGATGGTAAACCTATGACATGTACGCCACTAGGTGACACACGAACACAATTTATGTGGCACACCACACAACATAACATATTTTAACATTACTTTTTAATATAGAAGTATATTACAATTAATTCTATGGCCATGTTTTTTACAAATTTTTTTCGGTTAAAGTGGAGCCTCCTTGTCTCAGGTGGCAGCACACTGGCCTTCCAGCACTGAGTTCTATGATTCAAATCCCAGTCACTTCATGTGAGATTTTTGCTGGACAAAGCAGAAGCAGGACAGGTTTTCCTTCTAGTACTTTAGTTTGTCCTGTCATCTTTCATTCCAGCAACACCCTCCATTATCATTTCAACTGTCAGACATTAATCGTTGCCCCGGAGGAGTGCGACAGGCTTCAGCAGTTGGCACAATTCCTACCTCACCGCTAGATGAGGGCTTCATTCATTCCATTCCTAACCTGGTCAAATGACTGGAAACAGGCTGCAGATTTTCATTAGGTTAGAGTAAAAATACATTTTATTCTTAAAATGTACTTGTTTTCGAAATGTTATTTTCAGTGATGTTCGCAAAATAAAATCTTGAGACATTCAATTTAATGGATTTATGTGTAATGCAAGAGAATACCTAAAAGAAGTCAAAGGAGGGGGTTTCAGGATGATTTTATAAGTCTCTGTTCTCTGATTATGGTGAAAATGTTGAGATATGCCAAACGACTGATGCAAGGTATCACTGGAATGCCATGACCAATAATTTGAACTCTCCAGCATCCCTGGATTTACAAGGAAGTTGGGATATGATAAACACCCATCAAATTCTTGAGTCTTTGATTCTGTCATGTCTATCAAACATTGTAATATTTTAAGCCATCTCTATATGGTAATACTGTTACCATATGTTTTCTCTTTCAGGTAGTTTTATTTACTGAGAATGACTGAATGAATATGGAACTGGGAAGAAGAAACGAGTTCAACAGGTGCTCAGAAGAAATAGATTACGAAGAACTGGAACTGACAAAGGGCAAGTTTGTCTACTACAAGGGCAATGGAGACAGTTATTGCCTTATCTCCTTTCTATTGCTCTGTCCGTTCGCACTAGTCTGTCATTAAGTTCATCCTTTTGATCTTTCTCTATCTACTTTCCTGTCTCTGATGTTTAGCAGATGGTTATCTAGTTAAACTTCCCCTCGACACAATATTCATCCCCACCAATTTCAGATGACCAACTTTGATGTTTATTTTTAGTTAATTTTCCACCAACCTTCACTTATTTTAATTAACACAGACACAGTTGACTGGCAATAAACAGAATGACACAGATTTGAAATAATGTTGTAACTAAATTAGTAGGTAATGTTATAATGTACAACTTTCAAACATACCTGATGTAGGATTGGTTAGTCCAGATAAGGCTGAAACATGAAAAGAAGGAAACACATTTTGATGCATTCTTGATGTAAAAAGTAGGCATTTAACTTTCCTAACACAAAGATACTCGTTGACCTACTAAACAATGCAACAACTAAATTTTTAAAAAGCTAAATGTGAACAAAATAAAATCAGCAGAACATTTACAAGCAATGAAAATTTTAGTCTGAATTGACTACTTGTCCTCAAATGCGAGTAGTTTTATCCTCTATTGTGAAACTTCTGGATGATTGATTCTTACAGAATTGGAATACAGATTAATAGCTCACAAAAACTGAAACAATTTCAAAAATTTAATAGTAATTTGTTTATTTACTGGTTTAGGTAGGAAAGGACTAATTGTTATTTTCTAAGACTTTTAGACCAATTTCTGTAAATTATGAACTAATAAGTGAAAGATTGTTTAAGTACTTCCTTTTACAAAGAGCAAGTCCAAACTCCTTGTTTTCCTCTGTTAACTTTCTGTTCCACTTCCGAATAAATCTAAACCAAGTACCAAGCTGATGCAACTTGCCACTAAGCCAAACTATAATGCACCAATTACTCCTCCCTCCCACTACAGTTGTAGGTTTCTGATTTTTTAGTCTAATGAATGTTATATATATTTATTTATTGTTACAAGTATGACATTTTAATTTTAATACAACTTTTACAACAAGTTTTTTTCTTTTTGTAAGTTGAGTTGCCGAAGTACAAATTTGTATCTATTCCAAATGACAGATGTTTGACTGTTGGTAATAAAACAGCTCAGCTAAACTGTATCAAGGAGTACAAAATATATTCTCTTTACAACCGATTTCATCAGTGAAAAAAGGTGGAGAGAAAAAAGGAGAGAGGGTATGAAAGGCCAGTCAAGAGATGACGATGATGATGATGATCAATCCTCACCTCCTTTAGGTCAAGAAAGTATGAAACATCAATCTCCAACACCCCATTGGTCTAACCCACCTCAGAAACGTTTAAATCTCAGTTATTCGAATGAAACATCAAGTTTTTAGCTAAGAATCAATCAAGCAGTATGTAACTAAAAGAACTTTCTAACACTAGCATCTGTGTTTTATCGTTCAGTGATCATGTGACATTTATGCCTGAAAAAAAAAAAAAAACATTTGAAGCTCGCATTGCTTTTCTTATTTAATCAAAAGGAAAAGGCTGTAGAAAGTCATCGTTTGCTGGTAGAAACATATGGTGAACACACTCCATTGATTAGAACATGTGAGACATGGTTTTGACAATTCGCTTCGGCAAGAAGACCATGCTTTGTGTCTGGTGGGACCAGATCGGTATTGTGTATTATAAACTCTTGAAGCCCGGCAAAACCGTAATTGCACAATGCTATCGCCAACAAATTATTAAATTAAATCACACATTGATCAAAAGAGGACCGGAATGGGCCAGAAGACATGGCAAAGTGATTTTGTTACACAACAATGTGCCGTCTAACATAGCAAAATCGGTGAAAGACACCTTGAAATCGCTTGGATGGGACATCCTTCCGCACCCGCCATACTGCCCAACCTGGCGCCATCCGACTATCACCACTTCACATCAATGGGGCATGCGCTTGCCGAGCAGCATTTCAGCAATTTCGAGGAAGTTGGAAAACTGGCTCAATAAATTGTTTGCCGCAAAAGACAAGCAGCTTTTCTGGCATGGTATTCATAACTTACCTGAAAGATGGGCAAAGTGTGTAGAAGCCGATGGCCAATATTTTGAACAAACAAAAAATAAATTTCCCTTGAAAATTACATGTTTCCTTCACCACAAAAACTGGTAAAAACTTATGAATACACCTAGTAAAAGGGAGTTTTCCCTACCCATGACATTTGCTGCTCACTTTTGTCTGAAGGATGCCTTATAAGGCTGTCATTATTATTATTATTATTATTATTATTATTATTATTATTATTATTATTATTATTATTATTATTATTATTATTTAATATACAAATTACTCCACAACACACTTGCTTTTCTTAGTGTTCCTGGAATTTTTGCTGTGCTTTCACTGGCATTACAACATTACATTACAGTTTCCATTATATGAATATCCTGCATATCAAACATATTTGATATTTAAAAACAAGTTAACATGAAAATAATATTGCCGTATTGTACTGATCTTTATTAATAGTTTGACATTTTTTTAAAGGATGATTAGACTATTATGCATTAGAAGTATTAGATTTCAAAATAAATAGCAACAATAATATTAAATCTGCCACAATTGTGATACATCCCAACTATCTTCATTGCTTTCACCTTCTGTTGACCCTGAGAATCCAATGAATAAAATAATAAACATCAACCTAATAGGTGCACTGCCTCAGTAACAAACTATTTTTAATTAAAAACTACATTAAATAATCTTATTTAATACAGACTACAAGCACTACATCTAATATTTTAAAATTAGTTAAAGTTCAAAGAAAATATCTCTGAAATGCTTTTGTTAGATACGTAAAAAAAAAAAAAAAATATACAAGATGCAAAGAAAGCAACCAAAATTAATCTTCGTTCTGCTCCAAATCATGCATAAATTATACTTCAAAGTAATAGCATTATTCTTTACTTATAGTGTTTCAAATATTTTTAAGAAATACAGTAAACAATAGCTTGTGATGCTTTGATTGTATTTATCTTAATTTTGATTTTCTTCCCCAATTTAGTGAACATGGATCTTGGAAGATCATTCAGTGAAGTTGTTCACATACGAGACATTCCACGTCAAGTTCGACAAAAAGCTGCAGAAAATGAACTTGGGACCTTTTTTTTTTTGACAAAAATTTGAAAATAGATTTTTAAAAAGATTTAATATCAAGATTATGTAAATAATATTTTCTGAACCATAACAGAAATGATAATGAGGAAATGGTTTAAGAAATGCCCCCCAAAAATAAAAATTGGCAGAAAAATCAACATCATCTGCCTTGGTTTCACTGACAACTTAGCAACTGACTTAGATGAAGCTAAAACAGAGGTATCCAAACCTCAAAACATTACAACTAAAATTTACCTCAAAATACCATTCAAAAAGACATATATTATACCCCAAAAATCAGCACCATTAGAAGAAATAAGCAGGAGTGATTATAAAGTCAAAATTGTCTCCCAATTCAAATACCTCAGAGAAGTAATAACAAACAGTCTAAAAAAAAAAAAAAAAACCCTTCATCCAAATAAGAACAAACAAGCTAGCCTAAGTACAAAAATTAACCTGGGGCATCCACCAAAAAAACTATATGCCTCTCCATAAATGCAAAACAACACTACAACCCAGTTATATATATACATAGCATAAACACTCTTCCACCTGAACAAAAAAATCAAAGAGAGTCAAACACCAGGAGATCAAAAGATGAATTGGAAGAACCTGCATCAACAAAATATACCAAAAAGACGAACAGTGGTGAATAGTGCCCAACAAAGTCGTATACAAAGAGTGTGAATCCATTACTGATACCATGCATAAGAGGAGACTGCGATTCTTTGAACACATAATGTGAATGCCAGATTAGAGACTTCTGAAACAACTGGTTCAGTATAATCTCGACTCAGAAAATACCAGAACAGGATGCAGATTGATCAGAGAAATAAGAGAGGATCTGAAGGAAATTGGCCTTACACCAGAAGACACCATAGATAAAATAAAATAAAAAATTCAGGACACAAAACATCTGCTTCACATGGACAAGAAATAAACTTAAACACAATTTTGTTTTTAAACAACAGAGCGGCACATAGATCGGAACATATGAAAAATGCTGGGAGGACCGCAAGACCCAAGCAGTCCCTTCGAAGAGACTTGGGTAATAGAAGACTAAAGTGATCCTGTGCAGTCATAAAAGTGAAATATGAATAAGAAGAAGAAGAAGAAGAAGGAGGAGGAGAAGAAGAAGAAGAATAAGACTTTATATTTATTATTTGCGATTTCAGAGTTCAATATTTCAGGTATCCTTAGTGATAGAAAATTTAATGAGGTTTTATTTTTCACATATATAATACAGTATAAGCTTTTTAAGTAAATCATGTGTGTTGTTCACGATATTAAAGCATCAAAAATATTTCATTTTTATTCCACAATGGAAAAATATCAGAATAAACCAATGCTTTCAGTATTTGCAGTTGAATAAATTTGCACTGCCAAGTTGATGGAGCCATGAAAATGAATGAACTATTACTATGGTGAGGTTGCACCCACAAAAGAAGCACATAGCTACTCAATAACTGGGTAGTAACACAAGTTCGAAGTGTGCAGAGATTGCAGCTCATGTTGGGTTGCACAAGTTCAGATGAGAGTTTCAAAACTGAAGAAATAAATCGACTTCAATACAATTACAGAAAGAACTCCTAAAGTTTTGAAAATGTTGTGCATCTCCTGCTTTGAAAGAGAATACCATAGTGACTTCCAAAATAATTCTTTTAATCTGAGAAAATCAATCAAATTTAATAAGTATGTTTTCAAAATATGTTACTAAAAAACCATATAGAATATAGCATTACATCATAAGAAATGCAAACAAATAAAGCTTCTATCTAGTAGTGTGTTCATAATATATCTGTAAAAAGTTGATTTTTGAAAAAATATACCATATTCCACATAATGATCACGAAAACTGCAGAGATGGTACACAACACTGTTCATGTCCAAAAATGAGTATCTCCAACCACCTTTTTTTCTCCGAAGATATTATTTCAGAATTTAAGAAATACTCTTATTTTTTACTGTCCGATTTCACATTGAATTCCCCATATGTGCAAGATCAATTAACACCAATTTTCATTAACAAGTGCAAATATTGGATGTATTTCCTGCAATAATATACTACCCTTTTTTTCAGGGACTCTGTTGAGCTACCTTCTGCTGTGGTTTCATATGCGAGACCTGTTCAAAAAAATTACCGAACTTTGAAAGTAACTCCTCAGGGGGCTTCCTGCAGCCTAGTCAGCTTTAAATCCATTGGCGTACTCCCCTCCTTTGCAATTATATTTCTCCCAATGCAGTTTCCATTATGGAAATTATGGCAATTTGGGGTATAGCACACAGTTCCACCTGCAATTTCAGTTTTATCTCCCTAAATGACTGATATTGTCATCTTTTCTGGGTAAATTTCAATTTGGGGAATAGAAAAAGTCCACAGGGGCTAAAGCAGATGAGGAAATACAATAGTCTTCGTATTTGTCAAAAATTCACAAATCAACAGCAAAGCATGAACTGGCATATTGTCACAGTGGAGGCTCTTTGAGATGTACCAGTCTAGTCATCTTCTCCTTAAGTTTTCTCTCGAACATGAAGACTTCAAGATAATACCCGTTCACCACTCGTCCCCCGTGTAGGAGTTCATGGTGCACAACACTGTTGATGTCAAAAAGGACCGTCGACAAGACTCGTATTCAACTGACCTCCTGTTCTGTACTTTCTTCAGTCACAGCTCATGTTTTCTACACCACTGTGTGTATCTATAAATATTTTCCCCACTTTGAAGCACAAGTGAAGGTTAATACGTTGTATAGATCAACAACCATACTGTAGCACATATTCTAAAGACTCACAAACTAACAGCTATTGAACAATAAATGTTTCAGAAATGTGCAGCAAATGCCCATTTACTTAGAAAGGATACCAAAGTACAGCACTACTTACTAGAAACTGTTAAAACTAATTTTGTGCAGTATTTTCAAAGTTCGATTATTTCTTTAATAGGTCTCGTATTATCTCATATAGGGGGTGTTTGGTGATAATCATCATGATGAAATGCAAATGTCATATCTCGTAACCTTTCCCATACACAATGATCTGCAGAGCTTCACTGCTTTTCTCTTCCACTGACAAAGGTTGTACCAAAAATGTTGTATCGAAGAGAGATGCTTGTTCTCTGCAAGTTCTATTTATCATGTTCTTACCTGGTAAACGTGTGCTCTTTTATGATCCTGTTCTTTATGAGTTTACCTTCTATAATAGGATACTCATACATATTACATCTGAAAACATTATACAGGTAGTTTCTGTTATACAATTTTTCTTTTTTTTCGTTTTTGCTAGTTGCTTTACGTCGCACCGAAACAGATAGGTCTTATGGTGATGATGGAATAGGAAATGCCTAGGAGTTGGAAGGAAGCGGCAGCATTTGCTTGGGGTGAAAATGAGAAATCACAGAAACCACAGGGCTGTTGACAGTCGGATTCAAACCCACTATCTCCTGTATGCAAGCTCACAGCCACGCGCCCCTAACTGCATGGCCAACTCGCCCAGTGATACAAATGTTCAGGGATGCTGGAGAAGGATTCATGTATCAATTTGAGACTGGGAACCTTGGTCCACTGACAGCTCAGTCACACCTTATAGCCCAAAAACCATCTTTTGTAGGTTACAGGTTCGTTAACGCATGTGGGTTCAACAAAGACAGGACCCCAGATCACACTTCACATGCTACTCACGAACATCTTAATCAGACGCTCCCAAGTAAGTGAATGAAAAGAGGACATCCTATTGTGTGGCTAGCTCATTCACCTGATCTGATCCCACTTTGTTTCCTCATGTGGGATCATTCGTAGAGTTTTTCCTATAAGACACCTGTAGGGCTCCTGGCAAGAATCCTTACTGCCAGTAACATAGTTATAACTAGGGCTCAGATGTTTAAGACCTAAAAATAGCCCAAATAAGCAAGCAAACATGACCTCAAGTGATGAAATATGACCTAAAAATTACAAAATATGACCCAAAAATGAGTAATCTAAATCTGTCCATTTGAAAATAAGTTACAAATCGAAACGGCAATGGCTCTGATACATATTTGTTAACTAAATTCTTTATTCTTACTTTCATATTCATTTTCTGAACATACATGTTTAGCAGTTATTCACAGTCTATTGTCTTTGATTTGATTTGTGACTACATACCTATAAAGTACTAAGTTCGCTAAGATTATCAGATTACACAACATTTTAAAAGTCAAAACAATTTTTCACCCTGCATTGGTGGTTTGAAATACAAGAAAACTAGAAATCAATTATTTTTTAAAAATATTTTGGAACGTTTAAGCCCAGATTTCATTAATGTTGCTAAAATGCGGTAAGGTTTAATTTGAGCACCACGAAACAAATTAAGTAGATGTCTTTCAATACATTATGGTACGGTGGCAGGGTGTATTGTGTAAACTCGCATAGCTTTTTCATTCTTCTGTGTGGGTGGAATTAAATTGTATGACACGATTCATCTTCAAAGCATCAGGGGCGAAAGACATTCACTTATCACTTAACACATTCTTGTAAGTAAAGAAGCTCCTTTCTACGTCACAAGACATTATTGGTGTATATTTAAATAATGTTTTATCACTGCTGTCGAGTATGCACTCGTCTTGAAGTGTACTGGTACCTTCCCCTCAAAGAACATCATTTATCTTGCACACACGGCAAAAACCATCATTTCGATTAAGCACATTTTGAAGTTTCAGTTTTACACTGTCGCCAACTATTCCATGTGATTGTTGTACGAAAAGTTCAACACTTCTCACAATTTCAATACTTGCATGAGTTTCTAAACTAGCAGCTTCTAAACGAGTAATTGCACTCGATATACTGTAATTCCAAAGTTCGACTTAATATATGCCAGACTTCCTGATAAACTGTTGGAAAACAATTCCTGTGCAATCTTTATAGAAGAGGCAGATTATTCCACATGTATTAACTACAGATGTGATACCGATAAGCAGTTTTGTGAAAACTAGTTCACATTCAGTACGTTGAAGATTAATTTGCACAGCTACAGCCAAGGGCGCCCATGGCTATAGCTGTCGTCAAACCGCCGAAATACAACTGAAATATGACATTTCTACGAAAATAGCTCAAAATATGACCTTATGACAAAAAACAGCCAAAATATGCATTTATATGACAAATAAAAATCACTTAATTGTGACGATAATCACCTGATTTGCACCAAACTCCAATCAGGCAAGAAAATAGAGACAAAGAAAAAATATGACTTTTCCTAAACATCCGAGCCCTAGTTATAAAAATGTCAAAGTTTTCGACCGGATACACTCCAACTTACTGCAATGTTGTAATGCCTGCATCACAGCCAAGAGGCCCTATTTTGAACAACAGTTGGAAAACATCTTCATGTCGTGTGTGTAGTACACGTAAATAGAAGTATTACACAAGGATTCGTGAGATATTTTTATCTCACATTCATAGGTGTCTTAAAAAATCTGGCTTATTCCTGGCAACTGAGGCATTTCTGAACTGGGTTCCCTATCTCAGATTAATACATGTGGCCTTCCTCAGCATCCCTAAAAGTTTTCATTGTCATTACAGAAACAACCTGTATAATGCTTTCAGATGTGAAATGTACGGGTATGTTATTATAGAAGGAAAACTCATAAAAGAGCACACATTTACCAGGTAAGAACATGGTTGATAGCACTTACACAGTAGATGCATATCTCTTTGGTACAACATTTCTGGTACAACGTTTGTCAGTGGAAGAGAGAAGCAGAAAAGCTCTACAAATCATTGTGTATGGGAGAAGTATTACAAGTTGTCCATTTCATGACCGTATCGATGTTTAATCAAGAAGTAAGTATAAATAACCACCTAATCAATACTTTATTATTGCCTCAGGCAAAATTGAATAAAACTAAAACTTACAGGACATGTTTCGACCACTTAGTGGTCCTCTTCAGCTGTATAAATAAAGAACTGAAAAGAAAAAACAATATGACAACAAGCACAAATAAAAGTTCTTTGGAGACTCCTTTGATAAAAATGGAGGTCATCAGAATAGGACATCTTGCCTCTCGTTCTTGTTTGGAAAAGATGTTTATTCTGCGCTGTCTAGAGGGTCTGTCTTTGAGCGCGATCTGGTGAAGTAACGATGTGATACAGTTTGACAGTTCATGGTAAGCTAATAAAGCTAATAAACTTAAAGATGACGAATTCCAGGAATCGGGCACTTATAAGCTGACTTGTGCTCAATGTAAAAAAACTTACGTGGGACAATCTGGAAGGAACTTTTCTATTAGATATCAAGAACACGTCAATGCTGAAAAATACAAAAGATTCTCTGCCATGGGATCCCATATAAAAGAGTCCAACCACAAATTCACCAATATAAAACAGGACCTTCAAATTATCTGTATGATAAATAAAGGTAATCTTATGAACTGCATCAAGCTGTTCACTGATGACCCACAACCAATGCCAGGTCACCAGAACCCAACAGACTTTGAACCAATGATCCTTAGAGAAGAAGTGGAACATGCAATAAAAAAGCTCCGGAACAGGAAAGCACCAGGCCAAGATGGAATCACTGCTGAAATCCTCAAGAACATGGGTGACCTAGGTGTCGACATCCTGCACAAGCTATGTCAGAAGATATGGACATCTGGAAACTGGCCGGACCAGTGGTGCCACTCCGTCTTCGTACCACTGTTCAAGAAAGGTTCTCCACTTGACTGTGCAAATTATCGAACGATAGCCCTCATCTCCCATGCAAGTAAAATCATGCTCACGGTGCTGAACGAGAGGCTGAAGACCTTCTTACTTCCACAAATCTCAGAGGAACAAACCGGGTTTGTTCCAGGCAAAGGAACTCGTGAGCAGATCCTAAACATCCGGCAGCTCATAGAGAAGACAAGGGAATATAATATCAGATGTTCCTGTGCTTCGTGGACTACAAGAAAGCCTTCGACAAGGTAAAATGGTCAAAGCTCTGGGCTATACTCACTGAGATGGGGACGCCAAGACATTTAGTGTACCTGATCCAACAATTGTACTCTTCGAACACTGCGACAGTGAGAGTTAATGGCGACCTCTCAGACGTCTTTTCTACTTGTGCTGGTGTGCGACAAGGTTGCATTCTTTCCCCCCTCTTATTTAATGTATACAGTGAGTATATTATGAGGGAGATCCTCGAGGACTGGAGTGACGGCATCACAGTTGGTGGCAGGAAAATTAACAACCTCAGATATGCAGATGACACCGTGATTATTGCAACAGATGATCATGAATTAGAAACCATCATGCGGAGGCTAGACGAGCGAAGCAGAGAATATGGTCTTGAAATCAACAATAAAAAGACCAAAGTGATGATTGTAGACCGTTTTAATAACAACAGACCTGCCATCACAAGAATTGCGGATTATGAGGTTGTCAGTCGCTTCGAGTATCTAGGATCTATTGTCACAAATACTGGAGACTGTGAACCAGAGATCCGCAAGCGCATTGCAATTGCGAGAAATTCAACAGCAAAACTTACTTGCATCTGGAAAGACACCTCCATCACTTCCAAGACAAAGCTTACCCTCATGCGAACTCTGATCTTCCCTATCGCGACCTATGCAGCAGAAACTTGGACGATGAAGACGGCGGATCGCCGCAGGATTGATGCTCTAGAAATGTGGTGCTATAGGAGATTACTGCGAATACAATGGACAGCACACCGTACTAATGAATTGATCCTGCAACAGCTTGGCATCAGAACAAGACTGTCGACCCTTATCAACCAAAAACAACTCGGATATTTTGGTCATATTGCCAGAAGGCAGGAGGCAATGGAAATACTCATCATAGAGGGAAAAGTCGAAGGCCGAAGACCTGGAGGACGTGCGCCGTTACGATGGATGGACCAGATCAAGAACTTAACCAGGATGAGCTTACAGCAAGCAAGTCACCATGCCCAAAGCAGAGACTCCTGGAGGAAGATCACCAAAAGGATTGTCGCGTGATGCCACTACACCCTTACGAAGGGTTGGACTAAGAGAGAGAGATGAACAACCTGGAAAACATCCACATCGTTCTTGATAAATTGGAAAACGATGAAGAGAATCTCAACGAAAACGAGCATAAAAACATCTTATACGAGAATATTAGCAAATACTTACAATGGGTAGACATGAAACAGACTAGACGAACAAGAGATATAATCAAACACGACATCGCAGAAGCACAGCCCAATCTCCCTCCTCCCTCACATGTTATTTTAGATGACGATAAAACTCTACTTCCCTTCTCTCCAGAGCTTACCATGAACTGTCAAACTGTATCACATTGTTACTTCACCAGGTCGCGCTCAAAGACAGACCCTCTAGGCAGCGCAGAATAAACATCATTTCCAAACAAGAACGAGAGGCAAGATGTCCTATTCTGATGACCTCCATTTTTATCAAAGGAGTCTCCTAAGAACTTTTATTTGTGCTTATTGTCATATTGTTTTTTCTTTTCAGTTCTTTATTTATACAGCTGAAGAGGACCACTAAGTGGTCGAAACATGTCCTGTAAGTTTTAATTTTATTCAATTTTGCCTGAGGCAGTAATAAAGTATCAATTAGGTGGTTATTTATACTTACTTCTTTATGGGAGAAGTTACGAGATACGCCATTTGTATTTCACCATTCTTTGCACTCCTCCTTATCCTCCAGAAGAGTAGTTATGTAACAATCTGGAGATCCACTATTTCTTCCTCCTCCACAGACAAAGGTTATATTATACATTTTGGATGTGATATTGATCAACTACATACATGTTCTCTAATCGTTTAATGAAATTTTGTTTCCCGAAATTACGTAGCAATATCTAGCAGTTTCCTTACATTTATTCTTTGAAGAAAGAAAAATGCTGACATTGTAAGTGGGCCCCATCCTCCAAATACTTGCTTCTGTTTATTATTGGTCATGCTGAGATGACTGTTCATGGTATGAATAGGAACCATCATGCAGATGTTTGGTACTAGCTAAGTAGATATATTATCTAGATGCAGATTCATGGTAATCAACTCAAAACAAGAATGTGATGTTGTCTTTTGCTATTATCAGGTTACCTACTGATCCTCTCAGAAGACATTTCAACTTTTAAATCATAATCCTTTACTGAATAAAAATGACCATAAACTGCATATGAGAATTCTTCCATACAAAATCTGGACAATATTTATATAAACTGATAATATAATGTATGGACATTGTGTGACTTCTACCTTCACATTCTAAACTATAATCCGCAATGATACCCTTTATATTCTGTAGATTAAACCTCTACATTCTCTTCTTAATAAGGAGGTGATTTGTATTAAAAATCATTTTCCCACACATTCTATGACATGCATTGTAGAATAAAACTGCCATTATCTATATGAAAATGTATGAGTATTGTTTATGTATCCAATGTATTTCTTCTCAGGGTGTTAGAATTTAATAATATTCAAAAGATGCAACTACTATATTACCAAAACATGTTCTGTAGTAGAAATTACTTATCTAATTAAGTATGCTTATACTAAAAAATTAAAAGGCATAATATAGATTGGAATGCTCTAGAAGCAGATATATAACTGTATGATATTATGGAAATAGATTATAAAAATAATAGCACAAACTCTGTAACAAAAGCACATGCTTGCTGGGAAACAGTGCCATCAGAGCCATCTCTCGATATGAACTATACACTACGCTTGCCATTGCAGTCTGTAGTTTGAATGAAAACTGGTATGCATTTCTTATGCCACTTGAGATAGATAATAAATTACTTGACGTGTAATTCAATATAATTATAATTTTACGGATTTAAATTTATTTGTTCAGGTTTTTATTCTTAATAATTATATTAAATGATTTATGTGGAAAATAGTTATACCGCTGAAATCAGTAGTCTTTTCTGAAGCTTATAGCCTTGCGTGTAGGGGACAATGCATCCGCCTATCACCCAGTGGCCCCGGGTTTGAATCCTGGCTGAGTCAGGGGTTTTTAATTGTAAATGATTAATATCCCTGGCCTGAGGACTGGGTGTTTGTGTCATCCTTAACCTTCCTTTCCTCACGTTGAACACTCTACACTTCTGCAATTACACTTACACGCAGGTCCCTATCATATGGTGAAAGTAGTGGCAAAAGATCTACAGAGGTCAACGCCACGAACAAATATCTTTTTGTTTTTTCTTTTAATAATTTGTTTTGCAACATTGTTGGAGGTAACATCAGAAGCTTGGAGAGAACAAACTACCTCACACTCCGAAATGATGTGTTCAGTTACAACCTTGGTAACACTCAGCTCTGCACAATTAATTTGACTAGAATATGCAACCATAAATGAGCCTAGCATCACTTGTGCCAAATTCCTCTCTTCTTTCATATCTGATCTCCCTTGATCATCTCTTCTCCTCTAACTCCAACAGGATTAGATTTCAGGTGACTACAAAGTCTTTCATTTTCCCATTCTATGCCTTTTCCTTTGTCCAGTAGATAACTTTATTCCTCAATAGTTTGGACCTTTTCCTATAAATAGTGTTAAGAGGAGTTGATAATTCTGTTGTGTTGGGACCTTAATACAACTATACCACCAACACCATCAGGACCTGGTGTTATTGTCCTTCAGAAGATACATGTACATGAGATCATTTAACATTTGGGACACTACAACAGTCTTGCTGTCCCCAACAGATCTGAAGCCCGATTCAGTGACAGAATCTATGAGAACTGGTAACAATCATGGGTTTTTTGTAACTTCACAGACTGCCATCGTTCAATGTATTCCACCACAAATTCTCGCTGTTAATCTGTACATATGGTTACAATTTAAGTCTAATGTTATCATATTACTTTTTATTACGACATTGTTATTCTTTTAACAACTTTAATCATTTAAGCTCAGGGCCCTGACCTAGTCTTTGTACATTAACGGCTGATAATTTTCGCTATGCTGAACGAAACATGTCCCATTATTTAAGACACCTCATGATTATTTTATAATTCAATGAGTGTTTTGTATTGTATTGAGTAGGTGGTTGTAAATAAAAAGATTTTATAATTTTAATATATCATCCTCAATACGGTTCTATTATGAGATTAATTACATGTAAGTTGCCAAGGTTGTAACTGAACACATCATTTCAGAGAGCGAGACAGTTTGTTCTCTCCAGGCTCCTAATGTTACCTCCAGCAATGTTTGCAAAAGAAATTATACTACAAGCTTCAGGAAAGACTGCTGATTTCAGTAGTGTAAGTATTTTCCACATAAACCAATTAAAATAATTATTAAGAATAAAAACCTGAACAAGTAAATCTAAATCCGTAAAATCATGCATTGAAATTTTCACTAAACGGCCATGTTTTTGTTTCTTCAGTCAATAAAATAATGTCTGCGGGAAAAATGTAGAAAATCTTCTAACTTAACTTTTTTTTATCTGAAATATGTTTCCATGGGTCTTTTAGTTTTCCTGGAAAATGGCCCAGAAAGTGGCCACACAAATGTCACTACCGGAGATCGATCGGGTCACACGTGTCGACATATGTCAGCGTTGCCAATCCGTGCTCCGAGGTAAGCGACACTACCATCTGTCACTTTGCCATTTCCATATCTGACAACAGCACAGTTTTCCTCACCCACCTAATTCAGTGGCCGCAGGTTTAGCTTTATAACCGTATGGTTCGAGCAGAATAAAAATTGGAAAGAAACACAATCTCTCATGACATGACTTGACATTGAAGGCTATTATAATTATATTGCCCTCTCAATACTAAACATACTTCTCAAACTCAAAGAAACAAATTCTTGTTTAAAAGACAGGCTCTTTGACTTGGCATAAATCCAGAACACCTCATCTATTACCTATTGTTGAGGGATGGGTGCAAGCATGAATCTTAAGAGCTGAAGTTTTCATGGTCTGTTAGACTACTATCATGTTCTTCATCCAGGTTGGATTGGGGCCTCAATTTATGTTCTTTATGAACACATTGCAGACGCTTCAAATACATTTCAATATTCTTTATCAAGGCAGCCAAAATCAACAAAATGAGCCTAGCATATAACATGGTTTTTACTTGAATGAACTCGACAAAGATTTTGGACAAGACAGTTCTTCGGCTAACACCAAGCGAGTTGACTATGCAGTATCGGTCGTTTAGCTATAAGCTAACATCAGGAAAATGGTGCTTTATATCCCCACGATCAGCAGCCCTCAAAATCTTTGTCTGTGCTTTCCCATACTCATCCCAGGCAAATTAATTAAGTCCATGACTGGTACCTTCGAAGTCCTATCCAAGCACTGTCGTAAACCTGTATTAAGTTAGTGTGATGTTAAATGGTAGCAGGGAAAACAAAAACAAGCTATGGCTATAAATAACTTATTAACTGCTTCTATAAACAAATAACAAATAAATTTAAATCAAAGTGTCACAGGCATTCCATTTTTCTTTAAATCTGAGAATTGGTAGCCTACTTGATCTACTAATCATACTTACATTTCTGTATTTCTTGGGAATCTGAAGGAAGATTTTGAATGACCTTGCTGTCTGAAATTATTACAATTGTACATAGTACAAATACTCCTACTTCCAACCATATCAATTTCATAACTGTATCATAAACAAGCTGATATATTAAATCACTTTCAGGAGAACTTCACAAATGTAAATCAGCTGATCTCTAAGTCCTAATTACCAACTCAAACCAAGAGGGGGTTGCTAGTGAGTGTTGTCTCATGTGCTAATGAAGGAGTTTCCACGGCCATATTAATAATAAGCTATTTCATTATGGTTTCAAAACTATGAAGTCCCACGGATAAGGTAGCTGGTAAAAAGAGAAACCTTCTTTCATTTAACCAACTATTAATAGCATTATTACAAAGGAAAAGATGTACTGTATGTATGTCTAGGAACACTATGAAAGGTACCCCACCCACTTTTGTAGATAAAATGAAAAGCATTAACAAACAATTCTCGAGTAATTAGGGGAGAAGTACAATTTCTGATGATGACGCTTGTTGTTTAAAGGGGCCTACATCGAAGGTCATTGGCCCCAGTAATATTTCTAATACAGCACAATAGAATCAAGGAAGAGTAGAATCAAAACAAGAGCTGTCATTTGACATTGTGGTAACAGTCAGAAGAGAGTTAAGCATTCAATTGAAATTATCCTGTACCTGGCTCAAAACTCTGAGATCTCTTGCCACCTATTTATCAAGGTCGACATAAATACTGGCTCTTCTGACACTGTGTCCCATATTTCCCAATGAAGATCTTATTTTGATGTTCAACATGGCAACTATCATGGTATATCCCTGTTGTCTATAGCTAGCAAATTTCTTCCTAAGATTCTACTTAGCCCTCTCCAGGTTGTCTGCAAGAATCTTGTTCGTAAGTCTCTACGTGGTTTCTGTGCCTTGAGAGGCACAACTGACATGATGATCTGCGCATGGCAAATACAAGAAGAATGCTGAAAAAAATAGCAATTAGTGTTTAATGATCTGGAAAAGGTCTTTGATTCTCTCCCAAGGCCTGTTATGTGGGCAGTGTTGAGAAACATTGGTTGACCTGAACGCTTTGTTTGAGCACTTCATGCTGGAATATCTGATCAGGTTCTCTATCAGACAACGATCTCTGATGATTTTCCTATCACACGTGGATTGAAGCAAGGGTATGTACTTGCCCCAATGCTCTTTGCTCTGCACATGGCTAGCCATGCTTTGTGATACATCCTGTAACAACACCTCCGGCCTAGATAGATATCTTCAACTTGACGAGACATTGTTCACATTGCTTAACTCGCAAAACTACGATAACCAAGCTGCAGTATGCTGATGACACTGCATCACCTGCTGTTACATGTGATGAGCTTCAGCAGTCAGTCATCAGTTCACTAAAGATTATTAGGCCTCATCAGGAAAAAAAGAAAAAGGAAAAAATGCTTGCCCAACCTGCCCCAGGGACTAGCCTTGCAGAGTTCAATGCGTCTATCTCAGATGTTTCCGGCTCCTTGGCTAAATGGTCAGCATAGTCTCCTTCAGTTCAGATGATTCCTGGTCGGGTCGTAGATTTTAACCTTAAAAAATGGTTAATTCCCTTGGCTCGAGGACTGGGTGTTGTGCTGTCCCCAACATCCCTGCAACTCACACACCACACTATCCTCCACCACAAGAACACTCAGTTTCGTAATACACTGCAGATGCTGCCTACCCTCACTGGAGGGTCTGCCTCACAATAACTTCACACGGCTAGAAATAGCTACAATAAATTATTAATATCTCAGACATTACTCTTTAACAGATGGAACACTTTTCATACCTTGAGAGCATCTTGTCTAAACTACACTGACTTAGCAAATGTCATGGGATAGTCACCTAATAGCGTGAGGCCTCCTCTGGCCCTGCGAACTGCAGTGAGACGCCATGGAAGTAAGTCGACAAGTCCCTGGTAGCCCTCTGGACGCAACTGACACCAAATCATTTGCAGAGCAGCCGCCAATGCTGGTCTGTTCATGGGTGCAGGATCCATGGCACGGAGCCTGTGTTCCAGGACATCCCAGATATGCTCGATAGGGTTCATATCGGGGCTCCTGGGTGGCCATGGTACTTGTTGGACCTCCACTGCACATTCCTGGAACCATTCCCGGGCAACGTGAGAGCGATGTGGCGGAGCGTTATCATCTTCAAACACCGCAGAACCGTCTGGGTGCTGGAAGGCCAAAAATGGGTGGAGACTGTCTTCGAGCAGCTCAACATACCGCGTACCATTCAAAGTCTCTTTCAGAACAATGAGGGGGCCCATTCCTTACCAGAAAAATGTGCCCCAGACCATAACAGAGACACCAGCACCTTGGACCACACCTTCGAGGCAGGCGGGATCCATCGCTTCATGTGGTCTGCGCCATACACGGTGCCTCCCATTGGCAGGGTGCAGTTAAAATCGTGATTCGTCTGACCATATCACGTTACACCATTGTTCCAGTGTCCATCCCTGGTAACGGCGACAAATGCGCGTCGTCGTGCCCGATGACGTTGGGTTAACAGCGGCACCCGTGTGCGGCGCCGGCTCCCATACCCCATAGAACTCATGTTCCTACGGATTGTCCACTGGGAGACATGTCTAACATGGCCTGTGTTTAATTGAGCCATGATTTGTTGCATGATTGCCCATCTGTCACTATTGACAATCCGTCTCAGATGTCGCCGGTCACAGTCATCGAGGGTGGCTGGACGGCCGGTCATTCGTCTGTTGTGGACGGTGACACCCACATTCAATCATTCACGATACACTCTGGACACGGTTGATCGTGTGAAACCGAATTCCCGCACCACTTCCGAAATCGCACTTCCCATCCGTCGGGCACCGACCACCATACCCCGTTCTAACGGTGTCAGCTCACGACGACGTTCCATGTTACACCTGTCACATGCACAGCCACTGCTCACAAGGTCTCCTATACAACTGCCGCTGGCAGACGGAGCGTGTGGTGCGCAGACAACAAATCTGCGCATCAGTGCTCTGCTATCCCATGACATTTGCTCAGTCAGTGTATGTACCTCAGAAGAGGATGTAGAAAACCAACACTTTGCTGCCCACTTGACATTTGGTCAGCTATCCAATTGGGTCTTTAGGAATAAAAACCGAAGAGTTCAAACCAAACTCGATGTATAAAGCAGTCATCATCTCAACATTTCTCTATGGATGTGGAAACATGGACCCTGTACCACTGAAACATCAATAAACTTAAGCATTTTCAACAACAGAAACTTTGTTCCATCTTAAATATCAAAAAGCAGAACAATGTCTCCAGTCTTGTCCTTCTTGCATGCATAAACAGTGTAGAAGCCTGTATCACTGGTCATCGGCTTTGATGGACTGGGCATGTCTGCTGTACGAGCAACACCAGGCTTCCTCGTCAACTTCTGTTATGGTGAACTTTCCTCACACACAAGACTCTGTGGTGCCCCTTTGAAGCATTGTAAAGACCAGCTTAAACAAACCATGCAGGTCAAAAACATCAACTCTCAAACTTGGGAGACACTTGCCAAGGATCGCTCGCTTTGGTGCCGAATCACCTCTACTGTTGTTCAACTGTTTGAGCAAGAGCATCACAGGCATGCAGAGGCTAAATGATAGATTTACATACTACATCAGATGCACTTCGTCCTCCCCTCCTCTTCTTCTTTTTCTACCGGTTTCTTCTACATCTGTGGGGTTGCAGGTGCGAACTGTGTCGCACATGTGGATTTGGCCCTGTTTTACGGCCGGATGCCCTTTCTGACACCAACCCTATGTGGAGGGATGTAATCACTATTGCGTGTTTCTGTTGTGGTTAGTATTGTAGTGTGTTGAATGAATTTGAAGAGGAAAGTGTTAGGACAAATACCCAGTCCCCGGGCCAGAAGAATTAATCAGAGGCAATTAAAATCCCCAACTCGGCTGGGAATCGAACCAGGGACCCTCTGAACCGAAGGCCTCAATGCTGACCATTCAGCCAATCAGTTGGACAGCTTTGTCTTCCCCCATCTCCCATCAATAGATTGCAATCTGTATGGGCACATGTTTCATGCTATAATTAGCTTCTTCAGTCATCGGAAGCTCAAACAGGAATAAGTGCAAGTGGACTGTAAGCAGCAGAAACTGTATACTCAAAAATGAGTAACAGCTGACAATGATTAGGGCTTGCAGTACTATATCCCTCAGATTCTTCATCTGAATAATCTTCACTGGCTGCCGATGCTGTATTTACATGATCATTGCCACCATCATCATCATCATCATCATCAGCAGCAGCAGCAGCAGCACCCTCGTCTTTGTTGTTAACATTCTCATGGATTTGGCAAATATCTTGCCCAGAAAGTGGCATATGGCTCATTCCTAGCGAATTGCGTCAAATTCCAAAACTCAACATTAAGATTATCATCCTAGTTGTTGACTCATTCTTGAGCGTCATGTCCTCACACACTTATTATGATCATGATGTAACTGGTTGGCTATCCCTTACAATTCTCGTCCCTGTCAATGAACACAGAAGGGGTTCTTTCATGATCAGCTGCATTCTTATATTATACCTTAAAATAAGGAATAATACAGTATTTCAGGGTAGGACAGCAAGATAGCAATATACTTACAAAAGTCTAATACAGTTCCAGAACAAAGTGTACATTTGAGACATGTACATCTGGTTTGAAATATTTCTCTGTTCCATAGCCTTCAAGCCACACTCTTATCCAGCATTCATAGCAGACGCTATCATTTTAGATCTACAAGAGTTAGCCTAAAGACGTAAATTCTAAATAATGAAAAATACCACTTTCATTTGTCTTGTGAACAAGAGAAACTGCCCTGAAATGTTTTTGACAAATCTACATTACAATTTCTGACCTAAAAAAAGCTTTGCCATTGAAAGTGCAATTATTATGCTAAGAGCACCATTTCAGTTTTTGGAATCATTCATATGAGTCTTGAAAAGACAAAGTCTCTTCTTATAGTACGGTTGCTTCATGTAGAACATTTTCAAAGAATACAACATTTTTACGATATTGAACTCATCATAATACACTATGCAGTCAAAAGTCTCTCGACACCCTACTGAACGGCTTCTGTGCGTCATTGGACTATGCATCCAATGGTAAGTGTAAGCACAATGTGTCATCATCGTAGATATGTTTCCTATCAAATGAGTCAACGTAGAGAATTGAGCAATTTCAAACAGGACATGATAGTAGGGGCCCATAAGTTCGAGCATTCCTTCAGAGAGATTTCACAGAAGTTATATGTGTCCAGGTCCACTGTCAGTGATGTTATTGTGAAGTGGAAAAATCAGTGAAGCACTGAACCCAATCATCACTCTGATAGCAACTGCTGAACTCCAAAGTGTACTGTACAAACCAGTCATCAGAGGTCCTTGTGAACTACTACAGAGGACTTTTGTTGCAGCTCACGAACAGAGATCAGTGACAGAACAATCTGGTGCAATCACAATGGTGCAGTCATCGGTTTGTGGAACAGTAGAAGAAGGTTTTATGGAGTGATGAGTCACAGTGTATGCTGTGACACTGAGATGGATGTGTGTGGACCTGTCGAATGCACGGTGAACTGTGTTTACCTGAGTGACGTACGGCGACAGCGAAATTTGGTGGAGGTGGTGTGGTGCTCCAGGGCTATTTCTCGTGGTTTGGGCTTGGACCATTAGTTCTGGTCCATGGTACAACTAATGCAAAACATTTTAGACAACAACATGCTTCCCACACTGTGGTAAAAGTTTGGAATCAGACCTTTCCTGTATTAGGATAATAATGTTATGGCCCAAAAAGCAAAGACTACCGCATTGATGTACAAAGAAAATCAGGTGAGTGATAGACTGGCCTGCTCAAAAACCTGACCTGAACCCCATCGAACATCTTTGGAACGAACTAGAGCATCAGTTGTGCACCAGATCAAACTGTCCAAGAACAACTATTTACCATACTTCAGGAAGAATGGAAACAACTACATCTTCAGTGTACCAGAACTTAGCAGAACATCTTCCGCAAACATTTTAACGCTATAAGAGCAGCAAAAGGAGGCCCTACACACTACTAGTTACAAGGCTGGCATTTTGGAATGAACAGCAAGGGGTCTCGGGACTTTTGGCCACGTATAGTAGTGTAGAATTCTATGAATCCTATAGGTAGGCTAAAGTGAGATTAAAAATAATAGGAAATGGTGTAATTTATGAGTGTAACAAACAATGAATAATCACTTTCAAACTAGCAGCAGCTGTACAACAAAAATCAGGAACTTTTGATGCAAGTATAAAATTTTACACCAAGTTCCATTTCTTGTGAGATATAGTGCTTACAGCGCACTATGTCTTTTGGCATGGGCAAGAAAAAAAATCTGTTACTTTCATTAAAATCTGTTACTGTGTTTACCTCAATCTCACCCATGGCTTTGATGATGTCAAAGTGACTCCGATATGAACTATGCTAGTTATGCCATTCCTTATACAACCAGTCCCCGTTGTGAATGGTGTGAAAATGTCACTCATAGGGTCGGTTGGTGTGTGTATTTCAGTGGGTTTGGTAGACTGATATGTAACAGTACCTTCTGGCTCAATAAGGAAGCAATGGGAAACTACTTCACACCTCATTTCCCTAGAGCACCTCTTTAGTGACACCTGGGACAGGTGATGGCAGAGCTGCTGACGATCCAACCAGCCTTCAGGATGAAGACTCAACATGCATAAAATTTTTGGGATTTTTTCTCTTCTTCCCAAATCATATCCACTAATTGTTTAAAACTTATACAGTCAAAAACGAAGGCATTTATGCCAGAGCACTGCTACTTCTTCGTTGAGTATAGTACCTAACAAAGTTTGCAAGGTTTTTACATTCCTAACAACTTAGTCAACATTTAATTTTGTTTCCTCATTCGATACAGGATGTGTATAGCAAAACTGATGTGCATTAGAAAAGTCTTTGCTGAGGTGGTAATAACTATCAGCACTTCCAATTTGTAGCACATGCATTTTTTTTTCTCACAGTGAATAGGACATTCTACTGAAGCTTCAGTTCCCATTCTAACTTAGCACTGTCAGCACATCCATCTACTTTCCTTACCACAGACTTTTCTAATACAATGTAACTTACTATCTACTGTTTTTCTTTAATCTTACAAATATATCCAGTTCTAGCATAGTTCAAACATTCTCCTATTATTTTATGATAAAAATGACTAAGATAGAGAAATAAAATAATAAACTATCTACAAAATCTGATATTAAGGAAGTAGACTGTAAGAATGGATTACAGAAGGAGAAACAGATAATACAAAATAAAATCAAACTCCAAGCCAGGAGATGCAGGAAAGGGAAGCAATACACTCTACAAACTTACAAAATCAATCAGATGTTAGTCTACTAAGAATGTCTGCATTCATATGTCAAAAGTAAAACTAATAGTCACAAAATCATATAACAACTGCAGACATCAAGCACACTCATTGCACAGAAAATATTTAATTTTTATAACAAGGAGAAATATAAATCAGAGGGTCACTCTTCTGCTTTACAGAACATATGTCCCATACTAAATAATTTAAATTCAAACTGGAAGCATAAGAATTGAAAATATACTAAATGTTTTATACATCTTCTCTTTTTCAGTACCCTTAGAGGATAAAATTTTTAAAAATCGCAGTGTTTATATAGCCTTTACTGAAGTTGGACCAAGTTTTCTAAGGGGCAATCCGCCAGAAACTTGAGACTCTTTTCATATGATAAACGTCAAAAAACTTCATTGCCCCATCATGATTTGCCTATGTCTGGAGAGACTGATATAAACAATTTACTCATCATTTCCTCTATCCTAAATTATATTAAAGTCAAGAAAACTTTATTAATCATAATGTAAGTATCTTAAGATATTAATTATTCTGAAGATGGATCTGCCACCCTGAGTATCCATCACCCAGAATTTAACACATATTAAGCATTTTATTAAATATATTTTATTTACTTTTTATAAACAGGTCTCCCTAATAATAATAATAATAATAATAATAATAATAATAATAATAATAATAATAATAATAATAATTTTTTTTTTTTTTTAATGTCCCTTCCATTACAATAGAATTTACAAAATGTGGGATGATAGAATTTTGGCCCACATGAATTTCTTAACAATGAAAATATCCTCCTAAAATCTACATTTCCTATCATATTCAACTGGGAAGCAACATTACCACTGTCTGGGTCCATGCTGAGTACTAAGTGGTCCCACCTAAGAGCCTTGGGGCTCAGAGTTCGATTCCCGACTGGGTGATGCGACGTTAATCGTAAATGGTTCATTACTTTGGCTCACGGATTAGGTGTTAGTGCAACTCGCACATCACATAACATATAACCATCCTCCACCACAAAATAACACAGTGTTTCCCCACACACAGCAAATACCACCCACCCTGCCTTACAAGGGCTGCATCCAGCTGTTTTAGCCGCACAAAATTACATTATATATCCCCATTCACAGCCCTCCTACAAGAAACTTCAAGTTGGTAAGCAATATTGTCATGAGAAAGACATTTCCTAGTTCACTACATCAAGAAACTCGGTATTGAAGGTGTCGAGATGAACTTGCTACAACATCCCATGTCTATTTAAAAGTCAAAGTAGACTGCAAATTGATAACTGTTGTAGTACTGAAGCAAAATGTGAACAATAATCGTAACATTTCTGTGCAATCAGTGATTCTCATTCTGCAAATGAAAAATAGGATATAACAGACAGAAAGACACACACGCACACATGAAACTTAAAAGAATAAGAAAAGCCTCAAGAGGTAATTAGGAGAAAAGTAATCTGAATTCATAACCTTTCCAAGAGTAAGTAAAAAGAATAAAAAATATAAATTAAATATTTACCAGCAGAAATTAAGAACTTTTGTTTCTTTTTAATGCTATCTCTGATGAAAACTAAATATAATTGATGAGAATGAAAACATATTTCAAACACCTGAAGTATCATATTTTAACAACAAATGTACCTTTCCATTTTTAAATGTTAAGTATTGTGATGATGATTTTTTTGAGGAATGGGAGTAGAAATGAAAAGAATGTTGTTTACTGTCCAACAACACATTTAGAAATATAAATTTAGATCAGAAAATTTTGGGAATGCATTTGCTTCAGTAAAGATATGCATTCTACTTCATTAAATAGTAGCTACCAAAAACTGCCACAGTCAGGCAGCATATTAATGAACAAATAGCAAGATAAACATGTATAATTGCATTTAAAATAATTTTACACTGGATTACCACTTGTAAAATTAATTGCTTTTTGGGTTAAGAACAAAATATAAATATGTTGGGATATTTTATAGTGAATTATATTTTGTCTGGGTGTCATGAGTTATATTTCTGGGGAGCCTGATAATTTAAATCTGAACTGCACGTGTATTTCTCTTGTGATTGTACTTATGATATACTGGCTTTCTGAGGCAGATATTAACTCCCAATACATAATAACCTGTAACTTATAGATTTTATAACCAAGATCAGAGAAAACAATATGCTGAAGAAATTGTTTTAGTGCAAAGTGTACCCTTGAATAAACACAGTATATCAGCACTCTTATTTCAATAAGTTTATAGCAAAGTTTGCCATAGACTGATGGTCAAAATTAATACTATGTAAAAATGTATCCAAATTCACTGTAAATATCACCTACAGAAAAGACTAAAGCAGAATGTAACGAATAATAACAATACATTCTCATCTACCATGTTGCAGACATTTTGATTTGATACTATTTAGGCTGCCTGCATGTCAATTTTGATGTTCCCTTTTACACTATCCGATGGGAGAGAAACCAAAACTCTGTTGTGCAACCTATGGATGAATTTTTAATTAATTCTGACAGGAAAACACTAAATGTGTCACTAGAGATCTTTTATGCGCCAAAATCTTGAGAGACAGTCTCGAATTGACTTTTTTCCATCTTTCAAAAAAGACTGAATACAGTAGCTTTTCTGAGTTAAAATCTATAATCTTGGAATCCAGAGACTATCACTGATCTATAGAGTGAAAATAACAGTGATCTCTTCAACCTAAACTCTTTGCCACACTTGAGTCATTGAGCCGACGCACACAGACACAAACCCTAAAAACAAACTTTACGAACATCTAAATCAGTTAAGAGGCTTGAAGATCCAAAATTCTAATAAAACCAGCAATAATTCTTTAGTGTTTTTCTCAATATTTTGTCCTTTTTTCTGGAAAGATATGAAATGGTTATTCCTTGCAAAACCTTAGAGGAAAAACTTTAATACGGATTTTTTAAATAACCAAGCCATGAAAGTTCTCAACAGGGTGTATGAAACTTTTATAACAAAGTCCAACAATGTTCCATTTAATAAAACGGTCGTAAATTTAAGATGAGAAAAATTATAAAGTCCATTTGCTACTCTTTGTAACTGGACCACAACTGATTACAACTACTGAAAAGAAAAGTTATTTTATAATCGTTTTTATAATCATTTTCCTTAAGTTTAAAGACAATCTATTTTGAAAAGAATGTTTATAAGATATAGACAGCAGTCTGAAATATTATTCCACTCTCAATCTCTGTTTGAAACGCATATGGAAATTTTGGAAACTGGTAAATAAATACAAAGTGTTAGAAAAATTCATCTTAGCAGGCAAAAAAAAAAAAAAAAAAAAAAAAAAAAAGTATTTTGAGTTGAGTTAACAGTTGCAAATAAATAAATTAAATAAATAAATAAATAAATGAATAAAATAAGTAAATAAATAATTGTTACAAAACAAAGAAATGAAAGAAGAAAGAGGAAATTCCTGAATAAAGAAAAAGCCAAATGCACTAAAAACTTGGTGCAAAATTTCTGGAAGTGGAATAGTGTCTTAAAACCAACCTGGACTACTTAAACCAGAAGCACTGGATCCTATAAAGAGGAAAACAGTTACAGTAAGTCACATAACCAATCATTCAGTCATAATATTTATGAAGTAAAATAATAATAATTATTATTATGGTAGGTAATTCATTGTCAGATTTTTTCATTTAACAGTTTCCAGCTATTAACTATGTAAAATTAAAAAAAGAAGGAAGTAAATATTGTATGAGCTAGGAACAATGATATAATGGAACTAACAGATGAACGTATGGTACAGTAATTTTCTGTTTAATCAGATGATAAACTGTATTATCTTTAACTGTTCTCATAGTTATTTACTTTATCCAATCTATTATCTGTTTCTTCAATAAATGCCCAGGTGAAACAGAACTGATTACAGAAGCATATATATTTAGTAATTACAATGATAATATGCTTGCTATACTGAGGAAAAAGTAACTAAAATGAAGATGACAAAATGATTGAATGCACATAGCATGTGCAGTATCCAAATAACTGATAAACCCTGGATCTCCATTCGAATCAAAATAAGAAGTAGATTAGATTAGCAGATATGAGTAACTGTTGTATGTTACAGTGGAAGCCATTTCTTTCCAGTTTCAACTCAGTTAATCTACAGGATGACCCAAAAATCCATTAACATTTGACGAGGCAATACTTCACAGAATATTGGAGTTAGAGAGGTAATAATTGACACACATGACTGGCATGACATGGGGTTTTATTGACACCAAAATAAAGTACACAAAATGACCTACAGATGGTGCTAGACAACAACACATTGGGTACGAACAGCCACAGATGCTTGGCATAACATGGGGTTTTATTGACACCAACAACAAGTGCACAAACAGGCCAACAGATGGCGCTGGACACCAACACGTCAGTGATGCCGCATGAGACCCGTTTACTGTATAAAAGGAGTTGTCGTGCGAGAGGGAGTCAGATGCGCGTCCTGAGGATCATTTCCTGAGCAGTCACATTCGTCATGCTTGGCCTGCCTGGTTCCCAAACTCAATTCGTGTGATTATTGGTTGTGGGGTTACCTGAATTCGCACGTCTACCGCGATCGTCTGACCTCATTAGGGATGCTAAAAGACAACACCCTACAGTAATTTCTCTCCATACCTACAGATATGCTGTATAGTGCTGTTCACAACATTGTCCCTCGACAACAGGTACTGTTGATGAATGACGGCTGACATGCTGAGCATGTGTTAACACTGTCTTTGCTAAACCTTGATTGTTATGCTAATTATTGCTTGTGTATCATATAAAATGCCATGTTTTCGTCATTTTGTGTACTTTATTTTGGTGTCAATAAAACCCCATGTCTTGCCAATCATATGTGTCAATCATTACCTCTCTACCTCTAATATTTCATTAAGTAGTGCCCTGTCAAATGTTAACAGACTTTTGAGTCACCATGTATAACTGTTAGGCTCTTCAGTCTATCAAAACTAATTTAAGACTTTTTTTTTTTTTTTTTTAGAAACTACTGAAAAAAGAAAACATTCAACAACAGATTATACCTGAGAAAAATAAATTATAAATATGGGAATAATATGGGAAGCTAGGAAGAGGATTGGAACATAACAAGATAAACACTCATTCACAATAAAAATGTGCTATCAAAAACTGATCACGCGAGTACACACAGTATAGTCATAGGCTGACATGTCTCATTTGTGTTCTAATTTTATTTTTTCTTGTCGGGTGTAATCTGTTGTTGAATGTCCGACTCATTGGCTGAATGGTCAGTGTTAAGGCCTTCAGTTCAGACGGTCCCCGGATTCTAATCCCGGCCGATCGGTGATTTTAATCGCCTCCGATTAATTCTTCTGGCTTGGTGACTGGGTGTTTGTGTTTGTCCCAGCACTTTCATCTTCATATTCAGACAACATACTATACTACCAACCACCACAGAAACATGCAATAGTGATTACATCCATCCATATAGGGTTGGTGTCAGGAAGGGCATCCAGCCGTAAAACATGGCCAAATCCCCATGTGCAACACAGTTCGCATCTGCGACCCCATAGATGTGGTGAAAAAAAAGAAGAACTGTTTTTGAAGGTTTTCTTTTTCAGGCATTTTCTATTTTAAAAAATTATTTTATCATAAATTGGTTTCAACATACTGCCAATAGCCTACCAGTTATAGATTAACTGTTGTATGGATTCTGTGAAAGCATGTCCGTCAACAAAACAACATAATAATGTGGTAGCAGTCATAGTCACAGAGTGTTATCTCAGGAATATCCATGATCCTCATGGTGACTGACGGTTTTTCTAGAATTAGTTCTCATCAATAGCTTTTCAGTTATTTATGTTACCAGTACATCGAATACTACTCTAGTAAGCAGAATTCAGAACTGAAATGGCTAAAGCATAATAAATGTGATGAATGACAAACAGCAAAGCTTTTAACTAAATCATTCCACAACATGTTCAAGTACAGGACATTTCTTATTAAATGCTAGCCCTCCAAACCAATACATTCAGAAAATTCTTCCAGTGGGTAAAAGAATTTGAATTGACTGGAAAGTTCCAAAACCGCTTTTGGTTTGTGGAAAAGATGATCAGTGTCATTCTCTGTTGTATAAATAAATCAATGAATTCTTAAATACTGAAAATATGCCTTAATATAACATTAATCCAATAAGCAATTTAAAATGTCACTTTGTGTATAATTCAATGTAAAATTTAGGTAGAGAAAAGTAAAGAAACTATGATATTCTCAGCTTGGTGCCTTTGGGAACAAGTAGGATGTCTTGGTAGGATAAGAACAAAGAAGCACTTTATTTACGGTATTTCAACAGACATACATAGTGATTATAAGAAACAGAAACAAAACAAGTATAAGAATATAAATCAACAATAAAATGGTAAGCTAGGAAGGAGGATTGGAACATGCCAAGATGAACACTCATTCACAAAAAAAATGTGTGCACCATGAACGAATCAGGCGAATACAATGGAAGTTGCCACACAGTATCGTCACAGGGCAATGTGTCTCATTTTATTTAATGCCAACTGCTTGCCCAGAAGTACCATTAGTGGGTGTACATGTCCCTCCCTCATTTATGGATCCAAGACACACTGAATAAGACCTTACTAACAGTGTGAGCCACTGAGCTGAACAAACACCAGCATGCACCAACAGCACATTCGACAAGTCTTTGACGAGATAAACTACGAGAGAAAAATTGGATGTTTAGGCGCAATGGTCGCCACTTGAACAATTCTCACTACACTGTATGCCGGTGCTGGATGCAGTGAAAATGTGAACATACACAAACGTCGCTGTGCACCATCTACAGGGTCTCTCATATAATCTAAGACCGAACGCACAGTGTTTGTATTCTGCGCTACGGCAGCTGCCTCGGCCGAACTTATGTCGCACTCCACTGTCCTGCTTTAAGCATGTATACAATGTTATATGAAATCTTAGCTTCTAAAAGATACTGGAAGTGTCGTCCTTCCTGGGTTAAACAGGCATTGTATCTGGTAACCACATTCTGGCTGACGTGAATGAGTTCTGCCACTGTAATGTTTCCGATTTCATTCGTAATGTTTTCTTTCAGTTCCTCCAATGTGTGAAGATTTGTTCGATACATTTTTTCTTTCAGTTTACCCCACAAGTAAAACAACTTACACTGTCAGATCTGGAGGACGAGGGGAAAATAGATCATCACTGATCACTGATCATTCTGTCTGCAAACACTTCCGAGATTGTAAGAAGGGACTCTTCTGCTGTACGAGCAGGGGCTGAATCCTGTTGAAATAACCCACACAATTTTTCTTTTTCCATTAACTGATGGAAGAACAGAATCAAAATGTCATCTTGGTACCTCTCTGCATTTACTGTAGTCTCGAAAAAATAAGCCCAATTATTTGTCTTGCACTAACAGCACACCGAACACCAATCTTCCTATCATAATGAGGGAATTCATAAACACCATTAGGATTTTCTGCACACCAATAGCAAAAGTTTTGACTGTTCACACAACCATTAAGATGAAACCAGAACTTTTACATACAAAAATACAGTGTTGCAATGATAACTGTCTCACCATGTCAACAGCTGATATTAAGACTAGCGACTAATACTTGCCAGTTATTTAAAGTTAAAAATTTCATTGTTCCGTATTGAAGAATATCACAATTAAAACTGAAATAATTGATGCTTGCCAGGTCGAACAGGTGCAGGCTGCTTGCAAGGTCAAGAACTACGCGTGCTTCCCACATTGCAGCTTACATAGCCGAAAGTAAAAGCACCGCTTCGACAGTCTCCATTTGTATGAGGGACCCTGTAGAGCTATGTCATGGCAGGTGGGGATATGCCTATGTCCACCATTACTGTATCCAGGCAGCTAGCAGAGCAGGATTTGTCATCACGGCATGTTACAAAGTCAACCATTATGACATGAACATTGCAGAGCTTGTTTGAACTAGGAATGGGCATCATGGCAAATTGAGGATTGCCAACGAGTGGTGCCCAGTGACAATCACCATTCCGTCTGCATAGAGACAACTGCCAAATTTGAGCCTGGAGATGTCCTCACCGGCGCAACAGGTGACATGGTTTGAGGAGGTGAACTCGAAGGATGAAAGCTATGTAGCCGAAAGAGTCCTTGACCTTCAGCTACCTGGGATATGAAGAAGAGGAAGGCCTAAGAACAGCTGGGCTCAACAGATGAAGTGACATCAACAACAGCAACAGTAAATTTACGGCTGCACTGATGTTGAAACACAAGCAGCTGCCAACAACAAAGCACAACTTCGTTCCACTAACTCTGGAAGATCTGCAGCAGCAGCAGCAGCAGCAGCAGCAGCTCCGTAACGAGGACATCATCAATGAAGTACAGTGATTACAAAGCAAGGAAATACGATGTACTAGGTGCCTGTACAGTAATTTATAACATTTATTTACATGTGTAAATTGTGGAGTATGCTAGTGCTTCAAAAACTTGACTTTCAAAGGGTTAAGGATTTTACCTATGAAACAGTTATCAAATGTGGTTTGCTAGAGCCAGGAATGTACGTAGACAGGATCATCCATTTTATAGATTTTGTAAGTACTGTACTGCAGTAGCGACATTTGTTTGACTAGAGCAGAGGTTTCCAAAGGTTGTTATATATAAATGACCATTTACACCACTTACGTGGCACCCACTAAGCAACATTAATTACAAAGCGAATAGACATTATACAAATAAGAATTACAAAGTAATGGTCAATATTCTTCTTCTTCTTCTTCTTCTTCTTCTTCTTCTTCTTCTTCTTCTCCTTCTCCTTCTTCTTCTTCTTCTCCTTCTTCTTCTTCTTCTTCTATGTACCCATTTGGTACAATCATGGGAGTAGGACTGCAATTCTGAGGTTACTGCAAATGGTATGAAGCCTCAGCCTTCCTACTGATCCTTTTACCAGTAACTTACAGTGTGAAAGACCTCTTTGTCATAGTAGATTCATCTGCTCGAAGTAGGTGATCATACCAACACAGATGCTTTCCCTCATCTTACAAAAAAAAAATGTCAACATAATCAAGTAACATTTTATTTCATAATTGATAACTGTCAATACAGATCACAATTAGGCTGCTACACTGACCATTCAGCCAAGAAGCCAGATGTGCAGTTCTATGAAAATGTTAGCTCTCTCTTTTCATGTATATGACTGCATCCAATACTTAGCACAAAATCCTACAAGAAAATATTTATGCTGGAGGAATTCCACTGTCAAAACTCCTCAAAATACAATCCCAATATGTCCATCAATAGAAGAGATGATGAGCTAATGTACACGAGACAAACTCGGAGCAGGTGACACTTCTATTTATATTTGAATCACCACCTTCAGTTCTACCTTCCAGCTTTAACAGAAACCCATTTGATCTTTATAACATATGGAGTCTTGTCAGTCTGGACATGAATCTCATTAGAACACAAATCTGAAACCCAATAAATAATCTATAAATTCATTTTAGAAAGACATAGTGTCCCACAATTTAAGTACAAATTGTATTCCCACACCAAGCAATGTAGAAAGTGTTTTTATGAATTCCACAATGAAAGTGCTATAAAATGGAATAAAAACTGCCTACCTATTGTTTCTTCATTCAATAAACTACTATTTGATAGAGACATACTCAACACACTTCAGCAATAAAATTCAAAAGTTCTAAAAAGTAGAAATCTAACAAGATATTTTCAAAGTCAAAATCTTTACACATAACTACTTCTTGACACTCATTTGTTCCTCTTCAATACTTGTAACTAGTTCTAAAGTTGAATTAATTCAAGGGTGCAAGTGGTCATACAAACAGCATTGTTATCCTATCATCCATAATTAACAGGACAAGAAATAGATCCCCTGAATCCGATTGAAGATACAACAAGTGTAGGTCTTCCGAGATTGTTAAACAGGACTAAGTCATTAGTAGGATGAAATAATAATATTGTTCTTAAAATACAGACTGTGTATCTATTGAATGTGCTCTCTTTTACAGCTACAGTAGATTTTGATTAACTAATTTTGTATTTGTTCTAATTTCCATGCACTTGGCCGTGATGATGGGTGGTTTGTAAACTACATTTTATTTGTGTACATCCTTTTTGCTTGAGGAGTTAATTACTGCTTGCCTCAGAGGCAGAGATTATAAGATACGTGTATGTGCTTATGTGTCGAGCATGATGTCTGCATGTTATGAATGAAAATCCGCAGCCTGTTTCCAGTCATTTGACCGGGTCAGGAATGGAGGATGGGAACTGAGCCAGCTGCCAAGGCCTGTCGCACTCCTCTGGAGCAATGATTAATGAATTATTAATGAAATGAAATGATATTGGAGAGTGTTACTGGAATGAAAGATGACAGGGAAAACTGGAGTACCCACGGAAAAACCTGTCCCACCTCCCTTTTGTCCAGCACAAATCTCACATGGAGTGACCGGGATTTGGACCACGGAACCCAGCTGCAAGAGAACGGCGCGCTGCCGCCTGAGCCACAGAGGCTTCTGTCTGCATGTTATGTGCTGTAATAACTGATGTTGATGGTGAGGTACAGAGAGGATGAAACCTGGTGTCGGCACACTACCTACTCGTGACAAATAACACGCACAGGGTCTACCCATGACTAGCGATCGGAAGTTCATGCATTTGCATATTTTTTCACACCACTGTACGATTATGCTGGTAAACTGTTTATGCAAATCACTAATATCTGAACAGAATATGACCACTTTATTATTTTTTTAATAGATGCATATTTTGGGTTTTATGCCCTAATAAGGCATATTAAAAGGATATTATCATTTTTATTATACAGGGTCTTTCAGTGAAAGTAGGGCCAGCCGGTTGGCCGGTGCAGCGCAGCAGGTAGATGGTCGAGCTGGTAAGATGAGCACATGGCAACTCGCTGAGCTTGGGGCCGGGAGTGTGCCCGTATGAATCGCATGTAAATAATAGGCACACATAATAAAGCAAAATTACAGTAAAATAATTTCTCACCTTGTCACAGAATATGTTGAAAATGCCTTCCATCCGCATCTACACATTTCTGGCTTTCATCATCATCATCATCATCATCATTTCCCTTTATCCAGCTGTAGCCGGGTAGGGGCAAATATGGTTCCTCTCCACTTTCTTCGGTCTTTCCACCACTCCTCCTCCAACACTGTATCCCAGTCCAGGTTTCTTTCTATAATGCTCGTTGGATGGTATCCTTCCATCTCAATCGTGGTCGTCCACGGCCTCTCCTTCCTTGGATTTGCATTTCCATCACCTTTTTTGGCATTCTTTCGTCGCTCATTCGCTTTATGTGCCCAAACCATCTTAGTCGGCTCTTCTCTATTCTATCATTCATTTTTTCCACTCCAATTTCTTCCCGGATTTTCTCATTCCTTATTTTGTCTCTTCTACTCTTCTGTATCATACTCCCCAAGAATTTCATTTCGGCTGCCTGTATTCGACTCTCATCCTTCTTTGTCATTGTCCAAGTTTCTGCTCCGTAAGTTGTTATGGGTACGTAATACATCTTGTACATAGTATCCTTTGCTTCCATTGGCACATCTTTGTCCCATAACATATTTCTTACACTATGATAGAAACAACTTCCAGCTTGAATCCTTTTACTAATCTCAGCATCCAGTCGAGCATTCTCCATTAATTCAATCCCCAGGTATTTAAACGTTTCCACTACTTCCAGGGGCTTGTCTGCAAGTCTAATCTGACCTTTCCCTTCTTTCTCCCCTCTAGTCATAACAAGAGTTTTACTCTTTTCTACACTTATTTTCAATCCACATTCTTCAATCTTCCCATTCACCACATTCAACTGTTCTTGAACCTTCCTGTTGTCTTCTCCCCAAATCACAATATCATCTGCAAATAACATCATGTTCATTTCTCTTCCTCCATATGCTGCTTTTGCTGTTCTCATGATGTCATCCATTAGTATTGTAAACAGGATTGGTGATAGAACACTTCCCTGTCTCAGCCCACTAGTTACTTTGAACCAACTTGTCCTGCCAACTTGTGTTTGCACGCAACTACAACATTCCTTATACAATGCCATGATCATTTTTATTAATCCCTGTCCAATGCCTTTTTGCACCAGACTGTCCCAAACTTTCGTCCTAGGGACACTGTCATATGCCTTTTCAATATCAATGAATGTCATCACCATATCATTCCCGTACTCTCAATGCTTTTCCATTAGTTGTCTCATAATGAAAATGGGTTCTATTGTTGACCTTCCACTTCTGAAACCAAACTGATTTTCCTGTATCTGCTTCTCAACCCTCAACCTTATTCTACTTTCCAGTATCCTTTCCATTATCTTAGCAACATGGGATATTAGAGTAATTCCCCTGTAGTTCTTCAAAACTTTCTTATCACCTTTCTTGAAAATTGGGATGATTATTCCTTTTTGCCAATCCTCAGGGACCTCCTTATTCTCCCAGACATTCCTGAGAACCCGATATGTCCACTGCAGGCATACAGCTCCAGCTGCCTTTATCATCTCCACTGAAATTTCATCTTTTTTTTTTTTGCTAGGGGCTTTACGTCGCGCCGACACAGATAGGTCTTATGGCGACGATGGGATAGGAAAGGTCTAGGAGTTGGAAGGAAGCGGCCGTGGCCTTAATTAAGGTACAGCCCCAGCAGTTGCCTGGTGTGAAAATGGGAAACCACGGAAAACCATTTTCAGGGCTGCCGATAGTGGGATTCGAACCTACTATCTCCCGGATGCAAGCTCACAGCCGCGCGCCTCTACGCGCACGGCCAACTCGCCCGGTGAAATTTCATCTATTCCAGCAGTTTTTCCATTCTTCATCTTTCTTACTGCCATTACAATTTTATTCATTGTAATTTCTTTATCCATTTCTTCGTCAACTAATTGCCTTTCCTGGTCGTCCATTGAATGACTGTCATCCGTTCTTATGTTCAGCAGCTTCTGAAAATACTCTCTCCATCTATTTCTTATTTCTTCTGGCTTTGTTAAAATTATGCCCCCTTCATCCTTCACAAATCTGGTGTTTACTTGATCTCTCTTTTTGTTTCTTAAGATACCATACAGTAATTTCTTGCTGCCCTGCGTATCATCTCTCAATGTCTGTGTGAATAAGGCCCAGCTTTTCCTCTTTTCTTCCTCCACTACTTTTTTGGCCAAATTCTTTGCCTCCAGATATTTTCTTCTACTTTCTTCAGTCTTAGATGTTTTCCATGCTTTCCATGCCATTTTCTTTTCCTTCACTTTAATCTTTACCCTATCATTCCACCAGTGTGTTTCTTTGTCTTTCACATTTCCTGATGTTCTACCACACACTTTTTCTGCACATCCAACCAGTGCTTCCTTAAATCTTTTCCATTCCTCTTCAACATTCCCCACCTCTGTCCTGGGTACCAAGGGTATTATTTCCCTTTGAAATTCTTCTTGTATGCTTTTCTCCTTCAACTTCCATACTTTAATTCTTTTCTCTCTTCTTAATTGGGGTTTTTCAATCTTCCCAACTTTCAATTTTCCTATCACAACTCTATGATCTCCACCAAAGGCTTCTTCAGGCATGGCTGTTACATCTACAAGGTTCTTCCGGTGTTCTTTCTCTATGATTATATAATCAATCATGGTCTTTGTTCGTCTGTCTCCCCAGCCATACCTTGTAATCTTCTGACTGTTCTTCTTCCTAAACCAGGTGTTTCCAACAATCATTTGATTCTTCATGCAAAAATCCACCAGTAATTTCAGCAGCTTCTGAAAATACTCTCTCCATCTATTTCTTATTTCTTCTGGCTTTGTTAAAATTATGCCACCTTCATCCTTCACAAATCTGGTGTTTACTTGATCTCTCTTTTTGTTTCTTAAGATACATTTACATTTCCATATCCAAAGGGCCTTACAACATCTTCCTTTCCTTGTCTTTCCATTCCAACTTGTGCATTTAGATCTCCCATCAATAGTACTTCCTTATCTTCTATCTGTCTCTCCACTTCCTCTAAGAAGTCCTCTGGCTTTATGTAAGGAAATTTTCATTCACACGCATTAGTTCATCTACCGAGATAGCTTCAATTCCCCTCGTGATATTTTGTTTGAGTTCATCTACAGTGTGAAAATGGGAGTGTTGGTGGCAGAAACTGCAGCCAGGATAATAGGGCCTATAGTTTTTGAAACCATAATCACTGGGCAGAGATATAGGAATGACATTCTCATACCATTTTTTAACAATTGATGGACAATGAATGCCAGTCTGGATATTTCTAGCAAGACTCGGCAACTGTGCATACGGCTAATGAGTCATTAAGTTTAATTGAGGAAATTTTTTTTACAACAGAGTGATTAGTAAAGCATTGTGGCCCGCAAGATCCCCAGATCTTACGATTTGAGATTTTTATTTATGGGAAAAATTGAAAAATAAGGTTTATGCAACAAACCCTCACACAGTAGATGAAAAACAAAATACCATGAGAGAAATTGAGGGTATCTCGGTAGATGAACTAATGCGCATGAATGAAAATTTCCTTAGATGAAACCAGAAATGTGTAGATGCAAGTGGAGGACATTTTCAACATTTTCTGTGACAAGGTGAGAAATTATTTTACTTTGATTATGTGTTATTATGTGTGCTTGTTATATTCATGCAATTCATAGGGGTGCTCTCCCGGCCCGAAGCTCAGCAAGTTGCCATGTGCTCGTCTGACCAGCTCGCACATCTACCCACTGCACTGCGTTGACCGGACCTACTTTGAGTGAAAGACCCTGTACTTATGAATACTTTTCCTGGCATTTTCTACCGCAAGTGAAAGGAATGTGATGACTCTTAGATGAGAGGGGTCATTCAGAGAAGAAATTAGAATTTAGCTGCGCAGTATGAAGGAGTGGGAAATATGCTTCAGCAAGGAACAGCAGGGTAGCATAACTCACCAACGATACTTGATAGGCAAAGCTAGATGTCATGTGTCTATGATACAATCCCGGTGTTTCCCCACACACGCTTGGGGATCAGTGTTGCCCATCTTGCTCTTCTACACTAAACCATGTGGTATTGAGTTATTGTTTAGCTACAAGAAATTAAAAATTCTATACTGCTTATGTAGGGAATTAGCTACTTTGTGAAGACATTTAGCTACCACAAAACTTATTTATCACTGCTGGTATTGGGATTTAGTCATTTTTCCATGGCCTTGGGAAATTAGTCTTTCACAATAGCAGTGGCCCAGTTTCGGCAGCAGCTTATTGGATATTTTGTTTAGCCCTGTCATCTAAACAGTGCCGAGTACTAGTTGTTAAGAATTCACCGATAATGTAAGTTATAGACAATTTTATTTTATGGAAATAAAACTCAAATTGATTACGCATATTTTGTTGCATATTTAGGTATTTTTTAGGGCATACATATTTATACTGGTTTTAGGGCACGAACTTCCGATCCCTGCTCATGACTTAATGTCTGCATCAGTATCTGCACACAGTCCATATGGATACTGCAGAGGTTTGGAAATGAACCCAGGCCTTTTAGCACGCAGTCTAGTGATTAGGAATTGCAAACCACCACCTCTCCAACCCTGCCGGCCAATATTCGGATTATGAACTTCTTTCTACTAATGGGACTCAAACCGGCTAACCACAGTGTCAGACCATAAAATTTACTGGGCGATTTGGCCGTGCGGTTAGGGGCGCGCAGCTGTGAGCTTGCATCCGGGAGATAGTGGGTTCGAGCCTCACTGTCGGTAGCCCTGAAGATGGTTTTCCGTGGTTTCCCCATTTTCACACCGGGCAAATGCTGGGGCTGTACCTTAATTAAGGCAACGGCCGCTCCCTTCCCACTCCTTGGCCTTTCCTACCCAATCGTCGCCATAAGACCTATTTGTGTTGGTGCGATGTAAAGCAAGTTGTAAAAAGACCATGAACACTTGATGCCTGAATGATCATGGCCACCAGGCGGGCTACTGTCGGTGAAAATGAATAAGTCAGCCTTATACTTAACTCGAGCACGTTTACAGTTGGTGACATTCAAATGCTATATAAGGCTAACAACAGGGATTAAATTATTAACAAATATGATTTCTGAAAGAACTGTGACCTTAAAAAACAAGAAAATGGGGGTTCACAGAATTTCTTTTCAGCGGGGCTCTCACTGCAGGTCACTAAAAATACCACTTGTCGCATAAAATCAGCATTTTGTTAATATTCACTGTCTTCTTATTGTCACTCTCTAATTAAGCTTATATAAAATAAAATTTGCCTAGGCCTAGAAATTTTTAACGTGTTTCAGGCTTTTTTTAAAAGTGAAGGAAAGAGAAATTTATGCATCAGATAAACCAAACTGAGCTTACGAGTTTCATCCTGTTTGACCAGTATCTCTCACAGATAATCAATGAATGAATGAACAAATAAAGAGGTTAACAATTCGTATTGTGAACAAAATATACAATATTAAATAGAAGGAAGGATCCACCTTTCAATACTCCGATGTTAAGTTGAACCAAATTGAAGTTACAGCCTGTTCATTTGGGACCGGTTTCAACACATTTGAAGTGTCATCATCAGCCAGTTAGCAAAGCAGTGCAAAAATTAAGTCATGAAGATCTAAAAACAACTAACACAATGATCACAGACAAAAAATTAACACTATTTCATGCCGAAGCAATTCCAGTTGATGTTCAGGCCTTCATGATATTCATAACATCATTGTGTTAGTTGTTTTTAGATCTTTATGACTTAATTTTTGCACTGCTTTGCTAACTGGCAGATGATGACACTTCAAATGTGTTGAAACCGGTCCCAAATGAACAGGTTGTAACTTCTGTTTGGTTCAACTTAACATTGGAGTATAGAAAGGTAGATCCTTCCTTCTATTTAATATTGTATATTTCTCTAATCAGTATGAAACAATCATGAAGTTTTTAATTATTTTTTTTGTGAACAAAAGACAAAGCAGAATTCCAAATATTATAAAATGTTGGGTAAATATAAACATTCCAGGTCAATCCTCTTAATATTGCATTGTTGTTGGTGGTTGGTTTTTTTTTTCTCACCCTCTTAATATGTTAGTTGCAAGTAGTTGTTGATCAAAGAGTAAATTTGAAAGATGAAATGTAGATGAATATTATTTTGCATATAACTGAACAAAACTGAAGACGAATTAAGTTTTTCCTGCAATTATTAAAATTTGCACATGCTCTTACTAAAGTGATGGAAGGGTAAAAATATTTTAGTTTGAAAGTCTCCCAAGGACATCAGAGATCAAAGCCAGGAGTAAGAAAATCTGCAGTTTTACAATAATTGTTAATCTTGAGTTCAGTTACAAGATTTCCAGTTTATGTAGAATCTGAACTCCAGGACTGAGACTTTCGATTTCAAAATCCCATAAGTACGATGCAGGATTAAACCTTTGCTACCTTGGCGAGAAGCCACCAGAAAGGTCACTCAACTATCACAATCCCCCAGTTTGTAACAGGTGATACGTGTAACTGTATATTTGACACGGCGAGAAGAGTCAATGTTTTATGTACATACAAGTACCATGGTGTCTTTAAATGTAGCTCTACTGAAATTACAAAGTGTCTGAGGCATGAAAGTAAGTGAAATCAAAGCATCCTGCATACTAACCAGTAGGTGATACTTGGAGATTGGCCCCATTCCCTCCTGTCATAGCTGCCAAAGTAACTAGGTTTTGCATACTCAGAGGGTTCACCGCTGAAACAGAACAGTACAATGAGAACAGTAAGTTTCTCAATAAAGATTTTAAATAATTTACAAAGCACAACTAAAATGAACTCTATCAACTGAAAGACAAGACAGGATTTCAATATTTAAGGCAAACAGAAGGAATTGTATGGAAAAGGGAAGACGTGCAAAGCTTTTGGGATCAAAGATGAGCTTTTTTTCTCGATCGTTGATAGGTTTTTTTTTTAGATAGAATAGAGGCTAATGTTATTACAATTGATATTAAGATAATTGTGAATATTGTAACAGTGAGTATAATTCAGATTAATTTTGAATTAATCAATCTTTTTGATTGGAAGTCAAATGTACTAAATAAATAGATTATCTTCCTCATTGTACCTACCAACAAAAATTCATAATTACAGCCATAATCTTAAGAATTCCTTACATTATCTACTTCAATGACCAGCCACTGCCAAAATGTCCAAGTAGTTCACATTTGCTGACAACACAATAGTAGCTGTTGAGGGTTCATGTTTTTCAGAAGTTGAGTATACACTAAAGCAAGCTCTGGATGAACTCTCCCTCCACTATAATCCCAACCATCTCGGGCCAAATCCCAGTGACACAGGTCAGTGCACTTCACCTCAAAGCCAAGCAAGTGAAAGAAAGATCTAGAAGTCGTAGGGCAAGGCAACCATCCCCAACACTGCCAAAACACCAAAATTTCTGGGCATCAAGCTGGACTATGATGATGACGATGATGATGATGATGGATGGCCTCCAAAAAGGCCTGGTGCAGGTCTTTTTAGTTAACACTGTAGAGACAACCTGCACAATTTGTGAGAATGATTTGTGAATTTTAATGATGAAGGCAGCACACAAACCCAGTCCCCAAGCCATCGGAATTAACCAACAAAAGTTAAAATCCCTGACCTGGCCAGTAATCGAACCTGGGACCCCTGGACCAAAGACCAGCACGCTAATCATTTAGCCATGCAGCCAAAATTGTGGCAATATCAGCTGCTTAAAATAATACCATCAGGAAGGTAACAAACAGGAATTGGGCTACCAACCCTCAGACATTAAGAACCTCAGCCCTGGCATTACATGGGCCTGTCACAAATTAGGCCACAATAACATCCAAGTCAAAGAAGAACTAGGTTCTGGCAATGGAGTAGAACTTCAGACCACAAAAGAGTGGGTATGCTATGATGCAAAACCAACATGTAAAGACGGGGCCTTCTGCCTGTTGATGCAGATGTTCAGTGCCATTGTGGTGCTGTGCAAAATCCAGAATATTTGGTGACCTGCCCTCAGCTAAAACATCCTGGTAAAGTTCAAGATACTGTGTAAGCCAGTGATGTAGCCATTTCAGCTAACACTTGGGGAAGTGTTGTTTACTCAGAAATGGATACATATAGAAAATGTTAGAAAATCTAGAAAGGCTAATGGTGATAACCTTTTACATAGGAATATTGTGTACATAATTGCAAAATTAATTATACTAATTTAACTATGTAGTGATTTCAGTACATGATGAAGTAAGTACATAAATCTTCTGTGAATCTGTTTATGAGCAGTTCATCCTTAAATCTAACATTCATTGCTTCTGTAAAATGTTACAACTACTGCCATTTCTTTTAGTTCACTTAACGAAAATAGTTTTCATGTCAGTAATTACAATGAATGCTATTTAGGGCAATGCAAGATCAACTCCTAATAACATGAAATCAATAATAGAGGAACAGTTTTGATTCATCACATACAGCATGAATCTGGTAAAGAGAGAGACAAGCCATGAAGGGCAGAAAGATGAGGAAGACTACCAGTTTCCACAAACCTTAAACCTTCTGGGTCAGTAATGGAGAAAAATTGATCAATAGGAGTCAGTAAGGCAATATAAATGACAGAGTCAGGTACAAGTAAGTGGAGTCTCCATCAGACTCAGCTAGCACCTCATGACTGCTGCATACATCTCAGTTTCATACACTTTGTCCCATTCCATATTTTTGGAGCATGGTAATCTTGTGGGGTAAATTTGTTTGGAATTCTGATAGTGAGCAAACAAGAAATGGTCATAGCATATACTGTGACATCTACTTTGGGATAACAAAGTGCCCATGAGTACCAAGATGACTCTGCATCAGTCAAACTTTGTGTCCAATCTCATATACAGTCTACAAACATGTACGCTGAAAGAGAGAGAAGTTAATGAATAGCAACCATGTAAAATGAAGTTTCAAAGAACTACCCTCCAAAAAACATGCAAGAACCATGCAAGGAACAATTACATAAAAATAGAACTGGAAGTGGACTCGACAGAAGAAGAAATAAAGACTTTGAGACTAACATGGTATGGACATGTAAAGCGAATGCCTGGCACAAGAATATCACATGCATGCCTAGAAAGAATGGTTGAAGGAAGAAAGCCAGTGGGAAGACCTAGGAAGAAATAGCTACACCAACTGAGAGAGGATGTGGAGAGACGAGGAGAAAATTTGGAGTCAGTGGTGAGAGAGAAGGGCATTTCTGGATAGACAACGATGGCGAAGACTCGTTCAACACCACCCTACCCAGCATGCTGGAGGGGTTCTATGATGATGATAATGATGACGACGACGATTACGACTACTGTAACTATCATAACTTATGACTACTGTAACAACATAACTGGGTACATATCTGCATAATTTAGTATCAGGGAAGTCACCCTTGGACATTAAATAATATGCCATCTGAGTATTTTTATGCAGGGAGTTAGCAAAACCTACAGTATACTGAGTTCAGTTCTATAGTCACTAACACATACAATCCACTCAATTGCAAGTAATAGTGTAAAATTTAGTGATCCACTCAATTTCCGAAGCTCTCAGAATAACTATCAGCAAGCTCGGCTAAGGAAGTAGGCATAAGCATTATTTACAATGCCTAACCCAGGAGTTTCATCATCCATTTCCCTCGGCCAGCTTCCGCCGGGTTGGGATATTTATGGCACCTTTCCATCTTCATCTACCCAATGACTATTGTTCCTACTTAACTTTGTTCAGATCCAGATTTCTTCTAATACTATTCTTGATCATTTTCAACCACCTTATCGTGGTTCTCCCTCTTGCCCTCCTTCCTGCTATCTGGGTCTCCATCATCTGTTTTGGCATCCTTTCCTCTTACATTCTTTTAACATGTCCAAATCAACTTAGCTTATACCAAGAGTTTCTTTTGTTAATAATTGTAGGACCTTATTCAAAAGAGTCAAACATTAAAATCTGAAGAAGTAGCTTTAAAATATATTTAATTCAGACTTAAATATATCTGACTCTTGAACATTTAAACTGATGCCAACAGGCTCTAGTACTTACTGGGGTTATTCACAGACAAGTTAGCCAGGGTCGCCAGGCCCTGAAGGTTTGCAGGGTTGATTTCGGATGCTGCACTGCCAGTAGAACCCGTCAAGTTGAGACTGGTCGAGTTCTGCAAAGCTGCTAGATTCTGAAGGCCTGCTAATCAGAATAAGTACAAACTTCAGCACATTTCTTGGAATTTGAACCTCTTGGTTAGCTGCAACTACAATAACTAACTTAATACCAGGTTATATTTTATTACAGTTCAAAGTATACTTCACTTGTCAAGTTCCCTGAGTGAAGTGTCAACAGTGTCAGGACATGTTTGAAACAAGTATCAGGAGAAATAAACCAACATTGAAATTTCCATACAGCTGCAGAACAGTAGATGTTCCCTGTAGTTCTAATAGCCAAGAGCACCTAACCATAATATTAATGAAATTAATGAAACATCTAATATTCTATTCAATATTATCATTTCTATATACACCAAGTACAAACGGAAAAAAGACACGTTAAGTCCACCAATCAGTTCAAATCTACCTACTCGCCCCCACCCGCCCCTCCTTACACATCCCTCCTCCAATCCCTGCCACCATAAGCTATACTCCTGCTCCCTCTCAACAATCAGTCTGGTATTGGTATCCATACCAAGAGCACGTAACTTAAGAACAACACAGGGGTGAGTCTCATATAGCTATACATATTCATCTTGATCTTTGCTTCCCTTATATTCTCAATCATTTACTTCAAATTATTTTCTTTTCAGACATTCACCTCTAAATAAATTAAACAATAGATCACTACACTGATGATAAGGAAAACCTATTCAAAGTACGAATGTTCCCCTTAAAGCTACGTAAGTCTTGACCCATATTACTATTGAACAAGCATGAATATCAATCAAGTTGCTCGTCTACACAGAAAAGGATACCAACTCCCAGATCAACTCAAAAACAATGGCTGCTGTAGAAATGACAAAATAGTTTGCCATCAACCACAACAATTTTTATATGTTATTTAGTTTAAAGTGTGGATATGTTATTCAGGCTTCATCAATGGTTTAAATTAAGACTATAAATTTCGCCATCAGTGTTGGAATGATATTCAAGATGGTGACTACCGTGTGTGAGTCTGTGATATCCGTGGTGGATAATGGTGTAAGATGCAGTGAAAAATGTGGCAAATGCAGAAGAGTAGTTAAAAATGGGATTCTGTGTCGTAAGTGTGATGAATGGTACCATTTTCGTTGTGCAAATATTGTAAATAGGTCTGATATTGAAGAAAGTGTGTGGCTGTGTCCCGAGTGTAAACAAACTGATAGTGAGGTAGAACAACAAGAGAGAGAGAGAGAGAGAGAGAGAGAGAGAGACTTACGAATCTATGCTTAAGATTTTAGGAGTGCTACAAGAAGACTTATGTGCTCTGAAACTTGAAAATGAAAGCTTAAAGGACATAATAAAGAAACTGGAAGATAAAGAAGACAGTGGAGAAGAAAGATCACCGTGGACGGAAGTGACGCGTAGCCATTTTAGGCCTAATGTTAAACATATGGGAGAAACTACGTACAACTTAAAACCGGGAAAAAACTCTTTGCAGTGCCAAAATAGATTTCAGTCATTGCAACAAGTTCCAGAAGAAGACACATCAAGTTTTCCGAATAATTTTAAATCCAGTGGAGGTAACCTACAGAAGAAGAAAAAGAAGTGGAAGTCAAGATCGCCAAAAATTCATCTCTACGCAGACAGTCAAGGGCGGGGTATGGCAGAAGGCATCAAGGATGAGCTGCAGAATCCAGAAACTGAGGTTTTAGGACTAATAAAACCAGGTGCCAAAACTGAAGATGTCCTTTCAAGTTGTGATCCTGGGTTAGAGAAGGACAACTACGTGGTGATTCTGAGTGGTACAAATGACATTGCTGCAAATGAAGGTGAGGAACTAATTACGACCCTCAGAGGTAAGATTTCAAAACTACCTGACTCAAAAGTAATTGTTGTTAATGTGCCACCCAGGTATGACCTTATAGAAGACTCGTGTGTGAACAAAGCTGTACATGATGTAAATATAAAAATCAAGAGATTAGGTAAGAGTTTTAGAAATGTCTATGTAGTAGATACTTTAGGTCTTGGCAGGCAAATGTTCACTAGGCATGGGTTACATCTGAATGGTAATGGAAAAGCAACTCTCTGTAGACAAATTGCTACAATTATCAACAGAGATTTGCAAACTAATATGCACTTAAGAAAACCCATACCACTAAATTGGCATATACAGGGAAACTTGCCAGAAAACCCAGATCTTTAAATCAAGATCTATGTACAAAAATCTGGGTTCCAAGGACGTTCTCAACTCATGAGTCAAATGTTACCCAATTACAACAGTCAAGTTTTAGGGAGGAAGGGGGTCTGAGATTGCTCTTGGTAAACTGTCAGAGTGTAGTAAATAAACAAATAAAATTCAGTACATTGATGGAATCTTATGAGACTGATGTGGTGATAGGAGTAGAATCATGGTTGAGAGAAGGGGTGGGTAATAGAGAAGTATTTCCAGAAGGGTATACAGTCTATCGTAGAGACCGAGGAGATAAAAAGGGTGGGGGGTTGTTTATTCTGGTGTAGGAAACTTATTGTTCACATGAATGGTTTACCGATGAAAGGGATGAAATATTAGGGATAAAATTAATTTGTGATAATATGAAGGAGGTGGGAATTATAGGAACATACAGGCCTGGAAGAGAGGAAAGAGGCATGGAAATATTTGAGAAAATAATAGATTATACTCATAAAAACAATAATAATGATATGGTAATAATTGGGAGAGATCTAAACTTGTCTGAAGTTGAATGGAATGGAGCTGCAAGTGAAGCCCATGAACAGAAACTGGCAAATAAGTTAATTTGGGAGGGAGGATTTACACAAGTAGTACAAGAAACGACTCATCTCAACAACTTGCTAGATGTATTCTTGGTTAAACCATGGGAAATTGTTGATAAAACTGAGGTAATTGAAGGAATAGGTGACCATAAGGCTGTAATAATGGATGTAGGACTTGTACCAAAAATGCTTAATAAGAGGGTCACACAAGACAAGAAATTATACAGAAAAACTAAAGTTGATGAATTTGGAACTTACCTTAAATCACAATTCAGTTGTTGGATAAGTGAAGGGAGTAATGTGGATACATTTTGGGCTAAATTTAAAGGAATCATTTGGGAAGGAGAGAAGAGATTTGTACCTGTTAAGTAGGGTAAAATGACCTCAGACCCTGTTTATTATACAAGGGAAATAAGAAAATTAAAAAGAAAATGTAGAACAGTAAACAGGAAAATCAAAGAGGGTAGGGAGAGTAGAGAAACTAGAAAGCAGCTAATGAGGGAACTGAATAGAATGAAAAGGGAAGCAAAAGAGAATTATATGAATGGCATACTTCAAGAGGGTAATGACCACAAAGGGAACTGGAAAAAACTGTATTCATATATCAGGAATCAAAAAGGAAAAGGAATCCAAATTCCTACAATGGTGGGAGAAGGGGGTGAACACTGTTTAACAGATACTGAGAAAGCAAACCTATTTAGTAGGGAATTCAGAGATTCAGTAGATGATTGTCAGGAGTTGGAAACCAAAACAGAAGATAGAGAGGGAGAGACACAGAGGGAAACAAGAAGCTTCTCATTCACAAATGAAGATATTTTCAGAGAAATCCAACTGATTCAGCAAGGAAAAGCAGCAGGAAGTGATCAAATTACTGGCGAGGTATTAAAGACAATGGGGTGGTATATAGTGCCTTATTTAAAATTTCTCTTTGACTATGTCATAAATAATAGTGTAATACCAAAAGAATGGAAGGAAACAATAATAATACCAATTTATAAAGGAAAGGGTGATAAAAGGAAACCAGAGAACTACAGACCAATCAGCCTGACCAGTATAGTTTGTAAAATACTGGAGAGTTTAATAGCAAAGTACATCACAGGGATATGTGATGATAAAAATTGATTCATGAGGAGCCAGTATGGATTTAGAAAGAAATTTTCTTGTGAGGCACAACTGGTGGGATTTCAGCAGGACATATCAGATCAGTTGGATTCAGGAGGCCAGTTAGATTGCATAGCCATAGATCTTTCCAAAGCCTTTGATAGAGTGGAACGTGGAATATTATTAAAGAAATTGGAGGGAATAGGATTGGACGTAAGGGTTATACATTGGATAAGAACATTCCTAAACTCAAGGGTTCAGAAAGTCAAAGTAGGAAATAACATATCACAGGAAGAGAAAGTTTGGAAGGGAATCACACAGGGTAGTATAATCGGTCTGTTACTTTTCTTAATATACACAAATGATTTAGGGAACAATATAACATCAAAAATAAGATTGTATGCAGATGATATAATTGTTTATAGGGAAATAAATAACATTGAGGATTGTTCAGAATTACGAAAGGACCTTGAGAGCATCCAAGAATGGGTTGAAGAAAATAAAATGAAGGTTAATGGAGGCAAATCAACTGTTACAACATTTACAAACAGAAGCTTTAAAACTGAATTTGAATATAGTTTGGATGAGGTAGTTATCCCAAAAGATGGCAAGTGCAAATACTTAGTTGTGAGATTTGAAAGTAATTTGCACTGGAAGGGTCATGCGGATGACATTGTTGGGAAAGCATACAGATCGTTACATGTCATAATGAGGCTACTTAAAGGATGCAACAAAGAATTAAAAGAAAAAAGTTACTTAAGTATGGTTCATCCATTATTGAAATATGCAAACAGTGTTTGGGATTCTCACCAAGAATACCTAATAAAAGAAATAGATAGTGTGCGGAGGAAAGCAGCAAGATTTGTAACAGGGGATTTCAGAAGAAACAGTAGTGTATCAGAAATGTTAGAGGAACTTGGGTGGGAAACTTTAAGTAAGAGAAGGGAGAAAACTAGACTTATAGGATTATATAGAGCCTATACAGGAGAAGCAGCATGGGGAGAAATCCGGGAGAGGCTTCAGTTGGAAAATAATTATACTGGCAGAACTGACCACAAGTATAAAATTAGAAGGAATTTTAGCAGAAGCGACTGGGGTAAATTTTCATTCATTGGGAAGGGCGTGAAGGAGTGGAACAGTTTACCAGGGGTAGTGTTTGATCCTTTTCCAAAATCTGTACAGGTATTCAAGAAGAGAATAAACAGCAACAGGGAAAATAAATGAAATGTTAGAGGGCATTCGACCAGTGCAGGCTATTGTAAATAAAAAATGTGTGTTAAAAAAAATTAATTCCATCCCCTGGTCCATGGAGTTTGGACAGCCAAAGTAGGGGACTGCCTGTAGGGGTGAAGTACAATGGGGACTTCGAGGGCCCTGGGACCACTACGGTAGCTGTGAAGGCCCTTCAGGAACTCTGAAAAGTGGTGACATAAGGGGGCTCTGGTTAAGACGCAGCAGGTCATTATGCTACTTAGGTTCCAAAATGGGTTTAAAAAAAAAAAAAAAGTAAATAAATGCAATGTAAATTTTAATCTTATACCAGTTGCATAGTATTATTTGAAGTAATTTCACATACTGTATATGAGTTGACTATGTTTGTAAGTATAGGAGATATTATAAGTAGAATTTTGTAAACAATATAAATCTATTAAGGATGATCTGTTTGTTTAACAGAAAAAAAATTGTTAGCATAAATTGTATATTATTGTATTCTAGAAAAATGTTTTTCTTCTCTTGTTAATTTAAAATTTAGTGCTTGACAATAATGTATTTTAGTGTACCATTTGCCACCGAGGTAGACACCTCATTTGCAAATAAAGAGATTTTGATTTTGATATCATTATTGGTTATATGTGTGCTTATGTCTTCCAATTGGAGTGTGGTTGAAGATGACCCAATACATATGGAGTCGAAACTAGTCCCAGTTTTATACGACAATATACAAGCTAATAGTATTGAATAGGTGGACCCTTCCTACCCTTTGATAGAAAAGGCAAGTCTATTACAATAATAAAGTTGTGGACTTTAAATTCTTCTGACAAGTTTTTGAAATGGATAACTGCCATAAATTTTCAGGTTTGAAAGTTTGCCACAAGCTAACATCAGCACATGTAGACCCCACTTCATTTCAGCGCATGAACGTGAGACTTGCTTTTCAGTTATTTAGTAATTCTGTTGCAAATGGCATAAAGTTCTTTAGACAGATAAACTCTGAGGGATTTGAAGACAGCGAATCGACAGAAACATTCACAATGGAATTAAACATCCTAATAAATGTATTAAATACATCTACACCAGCAGGGGCTCTTTATAAAGATTCAGTAGGGCATCAAACCTTAATAAAATGGAGAGATAACCTCAGCGGGAAGAATAATACTTTTGCTTCAGAAAGAACTCTTGAATCCCTAAGAGTAACAATTGAGAGCACCATACAGGTGTCCGAGTATTTATGGAATAATGGATTCCGATATGTGCTCACAGCCAAATTTAATCAAGATAACAGCACTTTGGTATACTACACTCATTAAGTTGTGGCAACCACCCTTCAACAATAGATTTTCTGAATTTACACATGTTGCAGTCTATTTATATCCCAACCAAACTTGCCCTGTCATCAGGTAGTAAATGTGAGCCCAAATTTGAACTGACATTGACATCATTCGTCAATCAAATGAGAACACTGGCTAAGAAGACAGAAGAGACAAATAAGGCTGTAGTAGAAAATGCTTAAAAGAAAATAAGACAAGCACTAGACTTCACTGAGAACATGGATGACCTCTTACTGGAAACAGCTAAATATTGTACTCTTGTCAATTCCTTGACGTTACATGAGACCCAAAGTCAAGACGCTAACAGTTTCATTCACAACGTTTTTGACCAGTCTACCTACAACAATCGGCTTTTGAATCTCCACTTGTACACGACAACACATTTAAATATTAGTTACGTCAAGAACATGAAAATGAAAATCGTGGGTCAAACAAGCTCCAGTTTTAATATCACCCCTTCTCAAGAAGAAAAAAGAAGATCCGTTTCATTTTATTTTTAGTTTTGAACATTTTAAGTTAACCAGAACTGCCAAGTTAAAACACATTCAATTTAAATTTATATTTTCAATCTTGACCAACCTACAATCAGTTCAAATCTCCACTTATTGTTGACGACACATCCTGTCACCAGACACGATACGTCAAGTACTTAATATGGTATAGGGGTCACATAAACCCCGATTTGCAATCCTCTTCACCGAAAAGAAGATCCATTTTAGTTTTGGACATTTTCCATATTAAATAGATTAGGACCAAAAAAACTTTACTGTATTGACTTATGTTTGTATATATTGTATATAATGTATATGTTGTATATAGTGTATATATTAGTATGTTTATATTAGTTAAAAAGGTCCCAAACCTTGACCTAAAGGTTGTTTACAGGCTGAAGATGCCCAAAATAATGGGTGAAACATGTACCTGACCAAATGAGTCTACATAAAATCATGTAGATAATAACCACATTAAACGTGGAAAGTATTGAATAGGTGGTTTTTTATTTAATTATCCTTGATATCTATGCCTAACAGTGATAGCCGCAGTCTTGCAAAAGGGGTGTTTGATTTATTATCTGGGAGGATATATAGTACGCAATGTATCCAAGGTCACAAAATGTCATAAATGTGTCAGCCTGCTTCAGGGAAAGCCTACAGAAATACTTGCTGCAGCCCTCACATTTATTAGGGACTATAGCAATAAATACAGCACTGACAGCACTTTCCTCAATCATCCTTCAAGAGCAGTTTATAATGTGTTCATGCAAGTTGAAAGTGTAGTGGAACAAAAACTCTCCTGTGACAAGTCTATGGGGCGATATATTTTACGAGTGTTTGAACAGTTTGCACAGTATCACTATTAATTCAAAAGAATTAGGAGACTGGGATGATGATGTTGCAGATATTATCCCTAAATCTGTGTTACATTACATGAAATGTTGATTTTATTTTGTAACAAGACAGATGAGAAAGGAACTTACATCTTCTAAGACAACAAAGTCTACCCGAAGCTATCTAAACTATCTGACAACTGACTTCTGGAATGGTAAGCAAAAGAATAATATTTTGCATGCAATAATTGTCTTTTATTCGTATGCTAACTTGTAAGCTCAAGCTCAAATACTGCTGGGAGAGCGGCCTAGCGGAGGAACCAATGAACTAGTGGAGTGATCACACTTCTTCCTTCTACTTGCCATGGTACTGGGAAACTCCTAACTGACTATGGAGACCCCTTCTGACCGCAGTGCAGGTATTGTTGATGACTATGAGATTTCAAAAGCTCATCTGATTCTGATCCAAAAAAAGGTCCTTATTAAAAGATCTTGGTTGTTCGTCCGTTCTTGAGGCAGTGTGAAAAAAATCTTTTGATAAGGGAAGCTGGGTGCAATGTCCTGGCCTCCCTTTTCTTTATATCCTCGTGTTGATTCATTCCTGCGACGGCGTGAAAAAAATATTTTGATGAGAGAGGCTGGGCGCGATGTCCCAGCCTCCCTTTTATTTTATGTCCCCATGTTGATCTGTTGTTGTGGCGATGTAAAAATGTCTTTACTGAAGATCATCAACCTGCAAAAGATGGCGACATGACTGAATGGCTAATTAATTTAGTTTAGCGTATGGCTTTTAGTGTCAGAAGTGTTCAAGGACATGTTCGTCTCACCAGACGGACAAATTACCATCAACATCATATGTTTTCACTCCATATGAACACTGCGGAGAGGTTTGGAATTGAATCTAAACTTTTGGCACGTACTCTAGTGATTAGAAATTGTATAACACCACCTCTTCTGTCTTGCCGGCCAACATTCTGATTGTGAAAATTATTTTTCCCAACGGCACTTGAACCAGCTGAGACCATATAGACTTGACTCATTAAAGATTATGGCCACCAGGCGGGCGACTGAATGGTTAGAGGTCAATAAAGAAGATCAAGGCTACATTCAACAACGTGAGCAGGATATCTAACAGGATTGGGCAGTAAGTGGAGAAGAGAATGATAGAGGTACCAGTACTGCAACATACGAAGCATACGAACGTTACACACAGCCAAGCTAGTACTGCCATACACACTTCTGTCTTTCATGGAAAAACCATGATGTGATGACCTTTCTTTTATAGAAGGTGTTTTCATGAAAAATATGTGATGAAAGATCAACGAGAATGAACAAACCTTAAAAGAAAAGAAAAGAACAGATATTTTGTTAAACCTAGCTGACCACAGTAGAATAGTGTATTACAGTATAATGTTACGAAATCTTATATTTCACATTTTAAACATTGTAATTCTAATGGAGTGAGGATGATATAAATGTGAAGAATATTTCCAGCTAATTACATAGCATTATTATCTTCCTCAAACCTATGAGAGTACCTTCAACTGTGGGGGGGAAAAAACTGCAATAATTCACAATTTTCAATAATCCACAGAAGTTTGTGCCTTAATTACTGGGAATTATCAGGAGTGCAGTGAATATTTATATAACACTGTGTGACAAATTATAACTTTCAATGTATGAAAATTATAGCCCCGATTCCTAGCTTTTTTTTTTTTCACTTCCGTCTAGCAGAATCAGGCTGAACAGGCGTGGTAGTATTTGTCAATTTGTCCTAAACTCAATAGCTGGATACGTAACAGGAACAGGGTTTCATCATCGAAATGATCAAACACCCAGAAGACGGAAAGGACCTTTGTCTGAAGAGCATAAACAGGCACTCGTCACTGGGCTCAGAAGATACTGGCAGGAAGTCAAACCCGCAACAAGAACAAGACCTAGACACTAAAATGAAGTTGGTTGTTACCACGCAGTCCATAGAGGCTCAACTCGATGTATAAAAAAATGGACATGTCGCAACCCAAATAAAATTAATAATAATGACAGAAGATCTTGCTCTACCTCTCCTTTTAAACAAAAATTCATTCTACCACAAACTCAGAGTCAAATTTTCAACATAAATAACATGATTATTGGCAGTAATCTCCCCTTTATGATGTAATACATTAGGAGAGTCAAAACTTCTTCCATTTATACTCATCAAATGCTGCTTTAGATGTACAAGATGTTACAGACTGTTCTTACAGAAGAATATCTCATTTACTTGACATGCTGAAAAGCTATTCCAAACAGAATCTGTCTGTGGTCTAAAATAAGACTAGTTTTCATAGGGTCTATTCCTCAATAGCAATTGCAATTAAATTGCCTGCATTTAAATATTATACAAGTAATATGAAACAATGTGATGATAAATAAATGTAAACAAACCTGAGTTTTGTGCTGCCTGCAGCTGCTGTTGTACCAAAAGCTGTTGCTGCATGGTACTGAGGGCCGACAGATTGGCAGTAGCTGGCTGACCATTGGCCGTGGCACCTGTTGATGCCTGGATCTGCTGGAGAAGCTGAAAAGAAATCAGTATAACACATATAACACAATGCTAACTGGTTTTTTTTTTGAATTTATCATACCAGGAACCTTCTAACCTAATTGGCACATTTATTTTTTTGCTAGTGGTTTAATGTCGTACTATCACATCAAAGGTTTTCGGCAATGCAAGTATGGGAAAGGGTTAGGATTGAGACGGTAGTGGACTGACCTTAATTAAGCTACATCCTGATGTGAAAAAAAAACATGGAAACCATCCTCGGGGCTGCCAACGGTGGGATATGAACCCACCATCTCTAGAATGCAAGCTCACAACTACAAGAACTCTAACTACATGGCCAGCTCATTTGGTATAATAATAACAGCTAAGGTCATCGGCCCCTAATGGTATGTGGTGCAACGAAATGAAACAATAATTGAAACTTCAAAATGTATCCACTGACTAAAAACTAAAAAGAACGATGATGAAAAAATGACCATGAATTCAAAACCATCACGGCATCCAATTCACAATGCCGTATTTTCTGGGATGATGCTTGTATTCCACAGGGGGTCCAAAATCCAGGTCACCAACCCATCATAATAGTACTAATCACTGGTAAACCAGAACCATGGCATTCCTCCTGCAGTGGTTCTAATCACAGGCAATGTAGACCCATGGTATGTCACGCATAATGGCACCACTCACAGGTAACACAAACCCATCGTGTTGGTAACATAGTGTACTAATCACAGGCTATGTATACTCATGGTTTTGCTTACCTAGTGGTAATAATCACAGGCTATGTATTCTCATAGCAATGCTCACCTAATGGTGCTAATCATAGGCAATGTAGACCCACTGTGTGTCACACGTGATGGTACCATCCACAGGCAACACAGACGCATGCTGTTCCTCACATAATGGTACTACTCATAGGTAACGCAGACCCATTCTGAACACAGTGGAACCAACCCAATTGAGTGCAGCCCTCGGCACCTAGACGCTAGACGCTAGTCTGTGCAGCTGAGCACCCGCTTCCCTGCCTTGATGGGATCCACATGGTGGTATTAATCACAGTATGTGTTTCTCACATAATGGTATTGCTCCTAGGTAACGTAGACCCATGGCATTCTTCACATGGTGGTACCAATCGCAAGTAACATCAACCCATGGTGTTCCTCATGTTATGGTAGTAATCACAAGTAGTCTCATGGTTCTAATCCCATCATCGCGTGGTTGCCCCTTTTTGTCATCTCACTGGACAGGCAAGCATACCATAGGTGTATTCTTCATCTGCATCCCCCACCCACAGGGGGATCTGACAATGACTGTTCTACACCACAGATGCACTTTGTATTTTCTATTACTGTATTATAAACTAATATGCCTACTTAGGACCAGATTTCCCTTCCCTTCATTTCTGCCAATAAGAATTCCTGCTCTGGCTTACCTGCTGTCCTCGTTCGGCAGAGAATTTCCTCTTCTTCTCCCCTTCTTAAGTGCTCTCTCTCTCATTGCATGAAATAAATTTCATGGTTTACACTAGCAATCATCCATTTCTCGACATTGTTTGTGTGTATGTTCCTGTTGTATATAGTGTCCTGAGTATTGCCAGATTGTTTTAAGTCTTCTCTGACTCTTGTCAATATATGTGGGCTATCCATGGTTCAGACTGAGTTTCTAGTAGTACATCACTTGTTGGTCAGTCTAGTTAAGTGCATGTGCTTTATATGTCCCATAGAAATTCAGGCACCATTTTCTTATGACATCAGTGAAGCATTAATGAATTGATATACCTACATACTGCTCCTGACCATCCACGTGCAACTTAGTATTTTCAGATATGTAACCCTCCCTTTAAGAGCAAACGTGGATCTGCCAACACCAGTTTTTAAACAGCTAAGTGACCTCCATACAACCCAGTCCTTGCTGTAGCCAGCCAAAAGATGTCCATGTGATTCCATCCAGACTGGATTATTTAAATTCCACGGGAGAAGTCGTCGTTACCCGAACCCCTTCCAAGGGCTCAGAAGTACGGTGGAACCTTTTTCTAAATTTTAGCCTAGAGTGAGACAGTGAATAACTATACAGAGGGCAAGCTTTGTTGATGCATCCCTTAAGACATTCATGGTCAGCAGTAACTTCTTGACAGAAATTTGGAGGTGCTATGGAGCAAGATAGAGAATCTTCTCCACACAACCTGTGATCATCTTGCATGTCTCACTCACAGCTAAGTCTACATTTATACTTTTATACCATACAGGGCAGGCATATTCTTCAACAGTATAGCCGAGAGCTCAGGCTTATGACTCTGTGCCCTAGTGGGTGTCTTTCAACTTCCGTAGGATGTTATTTCTGGCATTGACCTTTTGCTTGGTGTTACAGCAATGTGTTTTGAAGGTAAATGAGTAATCAAATATGACTCCCAGGTATTTTGGAATAAGCCAATGTTCAAGAGGAATGTCATTCAAAGAAACCCTCAATTTCCTTGTAGCCTTCCTGTTGTTAAGGTATGAGTGTAACTTGAGTACTTACTGCCATCTATTGTAGATTAACTGTTGATATGATTACAAAATACAGAAGAGAGTTTCTTTTTAATATTTCTTGATACATATGCATTACATGAGATGACTGGTCACTGAAGATGACATGTTTAATCAACGTTTTACTGTAAACACTGGCAGAAAGAAATATCCAAACACCATGAAATAAGGAATGTAGAATATGGAAATTTTGGCAATATACTTGTCGAGGTAACATATTAAATTGATTAAAGGTACAAGACTACAGGTTAATGTCCGCATGAGAAAAGCCACCACAAATGTGCCATGTTGGTCAAATAATAACTGGTGTAATCGCCTGACTGTTAAATGCAGGCATTCAAAGTGCATGCATTGTGTCATACAGGTGCCAGATGTCAGCTTGTGGGATGGAGTTTCATGCCTGTTGTACTTGGTCGGTCAATATAGGGACGGATAATGCTAGCTGTGGATGACGCTGGAGTTGTCGTCCGTTGATGTCCCATACGTGCTTGATTAAGGACGGATCGGGGGATCAAGCAGGCCAAAGCAACATATCAACACTCTGTAGAGCACGTTGAGTTACAACAGCGGCATGGGAGGCGTGCATTATCCTGTTGGAAAACACCCCGGGAAATGGTGTTTATACATGGCAGCACAACAGGTCAAATCACTAGACGGACATACACATCTGCAGTCAGAGTTCTTGGGATAACAACAAAAGTGCTCCTGCTGTCATAAGAAATTGCTCCCCAGACCAGAACTCCCAATGTAGGTCCAGTGTGTCAACGCCGCAGACAGGTGGAATGTAGGCACTCACCTGGCCTCTTCCTAACCAACACACGCCATCACTGGCACAAAGGCAGAACTGGCTTTCATTGGAAAACACAACAGACCTCCACTCATTCCTCCAATGAGCTCTCGCTTAAACACCACTGAAGTCAAGTCTGGCTCGGAACTGTCCTTCAAATAACCAATTTCGAACAGTTCATTGTATCACTGTGGTGCCAACTGCCACTCTAATTACTGCTACAGATGCAGTCCGCTACGTCACAGCCATACATCAAACACAGCGGTCCTTACTCTCGGTGGTGCCACGGGGACGTCTGGAGCCCGATCTTCTTGCGAGCGTACCTTCTTGTGACCACTGATGCCAGCATGCATGCACAGTGGAGACATTCCTGCCAAATCATTCTGCAAATAGCGCGGAAGGAAAATCCAGCTTCACGTAGCCTTATTATACGGCCTTGTTCAACCACAGTGAGCTGTTGCTCTTTGTCATCGTAAAGGCATTCTTAATCCACTCAGTCACTCCGTCCAATCTCACAGGTAACTCACACTCTTGCACAGTACAGCCCGTATTTAAAGCAAACCTGATGTGCAATGTTACTGGGCCGTTACTAGTGCTGTGTTAATGTGATTTGCGGGAAATCTGAATCTATGTCATCTTTCAGATGTATAAATATGCATACTAACTTTCATTAATCTAGCACAACCCCTTCTTGGTGTTTGGATATTTTTACCATCAGTGTATATTATAACAATAATTAGACTCCTGCATAGGAGAATACCAAGCTGAATTTAGGCAGTCAAGGTCATGCACAGGGCAGATTCTGAACCTCAAAACTATCTTTACCTACAAAAACCTCAGCACCTCACCCTATATAGCAATTTTCATTGACTTCCAGAAGGCCTACGACTCGGTAGACAGACAGTCCCTCTTTGAGACGTTGACTGAAATAGGACTCTATAAGAAGACTTTGAATCTTGTGAAGGCTACTCTAACGAACACCGTGTCCAAAGTCAAATTCAAGGGGGTATTATCAAAAAGCTTTGAGATCAAAACAGGTATTAGACAAGGAGATAGTTTGTCCCCTATCCTGTTTAACTGTCTGCTGGAGAACGTCATTCAGGAATGGACGAACACACTAGCTGACAACTCTGGATTAAAAATCGGCTTAAAAAAAGACGAAGTTAACAGTCACTTGCTTAGCCTTCGCAGATGACCTCGCACTCTTAGCTTCAAGTATGGAAGAAGCTACGTACCAGCTATCCTCCCTCGAACGCATAGCAGCGAAAGTAGGGCTGAAGATCGCTGTCAACAAGATAGAATTTCTGACCAACATCAGAGAAGCACCCAACTTCATTTCTTTGGGAGACAAAATAATACACAAGGCCAACTCATTCAAATATCTTGGAGAATGGATAACCCCAAATGTTAATGAGGACCTTGCAATGAAGAGTAGATGCACTAAATTAGAAAGAGCTTATCATCTTTGTAAGAACATATACAAGTCTAAATCCCTCTCCTTGAATCTTAAAATTAGACACTACAACATCGTAGTAAGACCATCTGTACTGTACGCCTCAGAATGCCTAAACATGACCCGGAAAGGACAAAATTCAGAAAACTGGAACTGAAAGAGCGAAAGATCCTCAGAAGGATTATGGGTCCCATTAAAGAAGGAAATGGGTACAGAACCAGGCACAACAAGGGACTGTACAGTAAAATAGCATTACAACAGCTATGAGGAAGAGAAGACTAAATGTTCTATGGTCACATAGTCAGGATGGACAGCCAGAGACTCACTTCAAGGATCTTCAACACTGTATCTAGAGGGAAAGCAACAAATGCCAAATGGACAAATTTAGTTCGGAAAGACCTGCAATACCAAAACATTGATCACTGACATTTACAGCTGAGATAAGTTTGGAAAGTTAATCAAGACATCTGACTCTCTCCAGTCACTAACAGCTAAATCACTGCGTGCAGGAGTAGGGGTGAAATGGACATCCATAGCGCTAGAACGAAGGAATACTGGGCTAAGAAGAAGAAAATAGCTCACCAGAATTAAGAACCACATGGTCGATTGTAGGCCTAAATGAATAATAATAATAATAATAATAATAATAATAATAATAATAATAATAATAATAATAACGATAAATCACATGATCCTGATTCTTTAATAGTTTCTGTTTCAGAACAGCTCTGTACAAAGATAATCCAGTTTCTCCCAGTCCCTGCCTAAAAGCACCAGGATGATTCAGGATGACAGATCAAACCCCAGAGATTTAATAGCCATTAACGAATTGAGCCCCAATCCTTTTCTTCACCTCTTGGTTTAAAAAAATCCAACTTTTTAGGATTATTTCAAATCATTTTGTACATGCTCTTTGTAAACATATTCAAAACCATTTTCATATTCTGAAGGAATATGGAACAAGAATATTTCAGAAGGTATATGGGGGTGTTACTTGCCATATCTGTGCAGCTACTCCTTTCTCTAAGCTTCTGTTTACTTATGCATCATGTGATGCCATTTGGAGCATCACAAGCCAAGCGCTCAAGGTTAACACTATGCTGTTTGCAGCGACCCAGGTATTGCTTTCAGAAATATACAGAAGTAAAACAGCCCTATAAAATTGGTTTTGTGTGTAGCTGCAGATCACTGGTAAGATTCCCAAAAGATGCTGCTGCTGCACTGATATGGCAGCTAACTTCCACGTTCAACTGATTTCTGCACGTTGCAGTGCTACCGAGGCATCTGAATTTCTTCACAGACTTCAAAGTTACAACATCAGGGTTGATATCTAGTGGCATATGCACAGCAGGTTCAATCTCACAGGACATTACTTTGAGTTTGTCACAATGATTTCGAGTCCAAACCTACTGAATGATTTGTGGAATCTGATTACACTATCTGTTTTAGAAGATTGAGAATTAAGTGTCATCACCAGTATTTACATTGCCTAAATTTATTTGAAAAAATTTGAATTATGAGAAAAATCTGCATAATATGAATAATCTGAATTATTGAGGACTTCTTCTTAGGCATTCTCAATTCCATTTCCATTTGAAGAACTCGTGGTAAGGATGACAATTATGAATAAATACACGTGAATAACATGAGGATATGTGGAAAGCAGTTGCTTCAACACATTTCGAGATAGCACAGGGAAATCATCTGGACATACATTTCTGCATGTTTTGCATTTCCTTGTTGATGTTGTTGTTGTTGTCCGGTCTGATGCAGCTTCCACGCCACCCTATCCTGTGCTAACCTTTTCATTCCTACGTAACTACTACATCCTACATCTACTCTAATCTGTTTGTCATATTCATACCTTGATCTAACCTGCTGTATTTAATGCCTACACTTCGCTCAAAAATTAACTGAACAAGACCTGGGTGTCTATAAGATGTGTCCTATCATTCTGCCTCTTCTTCTGGTCAAATTTTGCCAAATCGTACTCCTTCCACCAATTTGATTCAGTATCTCTTCATTTGTGATTCGATCTACCCATCTCACCTTGTATTTCTTAATAATTCTCCATGTGGTTAATAGAGAAACATTCATTAATATAATACACAAAAAAAAAAAAGGACCAGAAAAAATATCTGTGGTAACCCTAACCCGAGTTCTTGTCGTAATGCAAACTTACGACAATGAAAGTTTTGTGAAGTAAACTTCACTTTTCACCCTTAGATCTGTGATAAATGTTAAAAATCAATAGTTTCAGCTACTAATACATGACCTTTTCCCAGTACGTATTTGGCCCTCAATACATCACACAAGTCCTCCTTTTTCCCTAGCATTCAGACATTCTACATAGGAATATTACATAGGAATACAATTGATTGTGTACCAGAAGGTACACCTCAACTCCGCGCGTTCAAAAGAAGCGCCTTAATGAACTCTATCTACCCAACAAAATGTGGAAGTGCTTCTGCAGGAAGTTGCGACAGTAATCAGAAGATGTCACTACTGAATAATTGAGAAGTTTGTTATTTCTAAGTTTCCTAAACTGATTGGATTTATTTTGTATTGTTTTGGTGTACTTCAAGAAGTTTAAACTTTCCTCCATAGATGTCATTACAAAAAACTCTTGTCATGCACTCTGGTGCAAGGTGGAAGAACTTGTAATTTAAAGAAGTTTTATGTTTCTAGGTTTTCATAACTGTATCAACGTTCATTTATTTGTGGGTTGGCAACACTTCTTTCTTATTCTGCCAGTTTTGAATCTGGCCAATAGCAAATTTCTGTAATTATTTTTCAGCCTATCACAGGCTTCTTGTCGCTTTCGAATCGTCCAATAAAAATTGAGAGGGTGTGTCCGGATTAGTCCAGAATCCTCTCGAACCTTCCCTTCGGGTATATAAGCTGCGGCTTTTCTGGATACCTTGTCATTTGATCGCCGAATTTCTAAGAGTGTGTGTTAAGACAGTTCTTCGCCAGGCAGTTCATCAGCCTAGGTAATGGCCATCAGTTTTATCTCTCTGTAGCTACATCCGCAGACTTACACGAGGGAAAGGTCTTAATTTCTAACTATGTAACCTGTTTTCGAAAATTTTAATTTTTTAATTTCGTGTGGCTATTTCTAGCCGAATGCAGCCTTTGTAAGGCAGACCCTCCGATGTGGGTGGGCGGCATCTGCCACGTGTAGGTAACTGCGTGATATTGTGGTGGAGGATAGTGTTATGTGTGGTGTGTGAGCTGCAGGGATGTTGGGGCCACTGGAATTAACCAATGAAGGTTAAAAATCCACAACCCAACCAGGAATAAAACCCGGGACCCTCTGAACTGAAGTCCAGTATGCTGACCATTCAGACGAGTCAGACGTTTTCGAAAATGTAAACCTTCTTTTGGCTAATGTAAAATTTCATAAATTCTTAAAACTGTAAATCGGGGATAGAGAGTGCGTTACCCACTATCGGCAGCCCTGAAGATGGTTTTCCGTGGTTTCCCATTTTCACACCAGGCAAATGCTGGGGCTGTACCTTAATTAAGGCCATGGCCGCTTCCTTCCAACTCCTAGGCCTTTTCTATCCCATCGTCGCCATAAGACCTATCTGTGTCGGTGCGACGTAAAGCCCCTAGCAAAAAAAAAAAAAAAAAAAAGAGTGCGTTACCATCTTGAGCTCCCCTTCTACTTGGTTTGAGATGACCAGGATTTGTAACTTTTCCTCTATTCTGTAAAGTGTTAGATTAATCTCCACTCTAGTCACCTCTGTAGCTTGGGATTAGCCCCTGCATCATCCGGCCGGGAGCCCAATTAGGGTTTTAAAAGTTCTAGGAGTGCGAGTGCACGCTCCAGTCATTTTGTGTTCAGGCCAGTAATTTAACCTGTTCTTCTTTCCACGAAGGCCCTGTAGGTTGGGTAATTGATACCCCTGTGAATTTTTTTAAATTGTAAATTGTGCCTAGCGAGGCCAGAGATTGTAAGGGGTAGCGGTAGTTTGCCCTAAGCAAGCTGTAAGAGATTTGTTAAAGTTGGAGAGCATGTAAGCTCTTTCCTGTGTTTTCGAAATTCAACTGCATATTGAGGTGCGCCTCTGGAAGGCTGTAAAGTTGTTGGAGCATAGTGCTCTTAAATTGGAAGATTCTGATTCTTGTCTAAATATTGAGATGTTGCAAAATTTTGTAAACTGGATCCAGTATCTCAGAATTTGTAAACTAAGGGCTTGACGCCCCAAATCTGTAAAATTCCCTAATCTTGGGTTTTCGAATTATTGTTTCAAGATTGCTATTTGTATCTGTCACTTTATTATTTCACCAAGTGAAAAGTTTGTTAAGTTTGTGATTTAAAGAGAAATATAACCTTTGTTAAAGTTTTTAATTAATTTTTGATATTGTAGTTAAACCCATTCCACCCAGCACCTTCTTTCACCTCTGCGATCCACCAAAACACGGTAAGAGATATAAAGAATTCCTGAATTTTTTTCACTGGTGAAAAACAATCCACAATGAAAAATAAATTTTCTAAAAATCTAAGCCTCCATTAGTTACAATTATACTCACGCCGAGGTATTGGGGTGCCATACTGACACCAGCGAGGTTCCACAAATTGGCCTGCATTTGTTGAAGCCTCTTCTGGTCCTTCTCCTTCTGTGTGTCTGCGAACTTCACCACAAGAGGTGACGAGCAACCCTGGAACATAAACAATAATAATCAGTAATATGATATACACACAAAAAATTCTTGAGATTCACAACTTATCTACTTCAGAAACTTAGAACTGTATTTTCATGGAGATAGAACAATCAGATTACACTGTGAACACTGAAGTTTATCAAGAACTTATTACTGCCAAATCATGATTTCCATCGGCAACATGATTGCAACAGCAGTGAAAAGGTAATAGTATTAGAGTTACAAAATCAAATGATTTATTTAAGGAAAAATAATTAGCAAAAAATCATGTAGTGTACATGAGGTGATATTCAGAATTTTTACAATTGCTATTCAGATGGTGGTAGTAGCATGAAGTACCAAGTTTCATGGACATTTATAGCTCATGCTCATTTTTCTGGAGTTGTGATACTGTCTTTATATCTGTAAAAAAAAAAAAAAGCAGCTAATGTGCATCAAATTTAGGTTGATTCTATGGAAAAGTATATGCTGGCCCCACGGTCTAGCACTAATGAGCATGTCTCTTACCTGGAAGCCCCAGGTTCTATTCCTAATGAGATCAGGGATTTTTACTTGGATTAGAAGGCTGGTTTGAAGTCTATCCAGCCTACTGAAGAATAATTACAGAGGAGCTATCGGATGGTGAGATAACAGACACAAGTCAAGAATAAAGGCCAAGAGGATTCACTGTGCTGGCCACACGACACCTCATAATCTGCAGGCCTTCAGGCTGAACAGCATTTGCTTGGTAGGCCAAGGTCCTTCAGAGCCGTTGTGTCATGGTGACGGGTAGTATTGTGAAACATACAATAAAGACCATGAAAACAAAAATATTCTGTATCTCTAAAGTTCACTACATGATACGGGAGCTATTTGCTGTAAGATTGTATTCAGAAGGTGGTGGAATAAAAAATCCTACAGTCAACAGTCCTGAAGATTGTTTTCTATGGGTTCCGGTTTTCACATCAGGCAAATGTCAGGCCATGGCTGCTACCTTTCTGGTCACAACCCTTTGCCAGCCTGCCATCACCAAAAACCGAACAGAGTTACTGCAATATTGCTATAAATCAAAAACTTGAAGTGAGAAGAAAGTGAATAGCTGTAGAACAAAGTCAGTGTCTCCATTTTTTTAACACTGAAATGATTGTGTACAGAAATGTTACCTGGCAAACAGCTAACACCACATTCTCTGTGACCTCTAGTGGCGATGGAATGATTTATGATCATATCCATGTATCCTCATAAATGCTGAAAGCACTCCAATATGAAGTAGATACAATAGCTCTATCACTGACTATAATGAAATCTTCAAGTTGAGTTTTCACAGGGCAGTCTGGACAGTGAAACAGAGGTTCAATATCTTTAATTGCACCACAGCTGCAATCTGTGTTCTGTGTAAAACCCCATGTTTTGAGCTTAGCCTTGGTTCTAGGTATTCCCTTAAGTAAGGTACATCCCCAGCATTTCCATGGTGTGAGAATAGGAAACCACGGAAAACCATTTTTTTACTAGTTGCTTTACGTCGTACCAACACAGATAGGTCTCACGGTGATAATGGGGTAAGAAAGGAATAGGAGTGGGAAGGAAGCAGCAGTGCCCTTAATTAACGTACAGCCCCAATATTTCCATGGTGTGAGAATGGGAAACCACGGAAAACCATAGTTTTTACTAGTTGCTTTACGTCGTATCAACACAGATGGGTCTCACGGTGATGATGGGGTAAGAAAGGAATAGGAGTGGGAAGGAAGCAGCAGTGCGCTTAATTAAGGTACAGCCCCAGCATTTGCCTGGTATGAAAATTGGAAACCACGTAAAACCACCTTCAGGGCTGCCGACAGTGATGCTTGAGCCCACTATCTCCCGAATTCAAGCTCACAGCTGCTGCCCCTAACCATGCAGCCAGATCCCTCGGTAAAATCATCCTCAGGGCTGCCGACAGGGGGTTTCGAACCGACTATCTCCAGAATCCAAGCTAGCAGCTACGTGACTCAAACTACGCAGCCAGTCACTCAGTATTCAAGAAAAGATTAGATAAGCAATTGGAGGGAATCTGCCACTTGGGCGATTGCCCTAAATGCAGATCAGTGGTGACTGACTGACTGATTCCATTTCCTATCTTGTTAAGGGTCTTCCAGACAGTCCACAGTTGGGAAGTGTGTGCTATACTTCCTTCTGTTGGCCGATTCCAATCTGACAGCCTTGACTGTTGCTGCCAGTATTGATTCCTAAGAACTCTTTGTGTGGATGGAGCTATCTTTGTGTTATTGATAAAACTCCCTTGTGACCTGAAACACTGTTGTACTATTTCATGGCCACGGAGAGGATGTCCACCTCTTGTCCGAGTTTTTCAGTTTCAGCTCCGACTTGCCATCATATTCAAGATTGAGCTATGCCGCAAGTGTGGTATAGCTTTCAGGTGTTTGTTAGTTTGAGGCAGCCAGAAATTTAGGATATTTAAAGACATATTCACAATATTTCACAACATAAGAATGGGTTACTGCACCATAACAATGCACTGGCTTGCTTATTTCTCATCAACAAATTTTATTCATAAATAAAATGATTCATCCCCCATTCTTTTGATATGGACCCTGCAACTTCCTTCCATTCCAGAAAATGCAGGTCAAACAAAGCAGTACCCGAGTACCATCAAGGAAAGAACACTGTAAATCACATCTTTTTCATCAACATACAAATGCACCCAGCACAAGCCCGTGAGGCACCAATGTAATAGTGAAATGTGAACCATGAACCAAGAGGTCGAAGTTAATTCCCACCACACTGCGTGGTTGACACTTGGACAAAACATCACATGCCATGATCTATAATAATTTTTGTTATTCATATTTTCCTAACTTTTTATTCATAATGCACAATAACCATATTTAATGGTGGACAATTAAAGAGAAATTTAAATTCCTACTGGATGTATAGAAAAATGATAAAAAAAGGACAGCTCCCTTCCATTACTTATAGTAATAGATTTACCGATCTCAGTTTCTCACATTTAAGCCACCTTATTGGGTGATCAACAGCATCATGATTCGATCCAGCAATCATGGGCACACAGAGAGGTGGACACCTCACCTGTGATATTCAAAATGTCTCAATACTTATAACATCAATTGTTGCAGCAGTGGATAGAACAAAATAGTTTTGGAATGTAACCAGACAAAGACAGGGAAGTGCGCTGTTGTTCATAATGGTACTGAATGAAATTATAAAAGAGGCAGGGGGAAATATGGGGACGAGTGGCTGAAGTTTGCAGATGACATTGTGGTGTAGGCAGCAAATAGAGATGTGCTAGATGTGCTGAGTGATAATGAAATTAAAATAAGCATGGAGAAAAGCAAGACAATGCTGTTGACTAGAGCAGAAAGATGATCCTGATGATGATGATTGTTGTTGTTTAAAGGGGCCTAACATCTAGGTCATCAGCCCTTAATGATATGAAATGAGACGAAGTGAAATTACAAATTAAAAGCCCAAAAACTTCCAATGACCACAATTCAAAACGTGAGGACGAAGAATGAATGGATGGATGGATATGAATTTAAAACGATTAGTGGAACTGACCCACAGTGCCTCACATGCACAGAAGCTGGCGTAGGACAACAGTATTACTGACCAAGGGACTGCTTCTATAGCACAATACTGATCGATGATACTCATAGTCGAAAGGGGTCCAAAATCCAAGTCAGCGGCATCTCACAATGGTACTTATCACTAGGAAAGTAGAACAATGGTATTTGTCATGTAACGGTACTAATCAAGAGTAGCGTAGACTTGCGGTATTCCACACATTATGGTACTACTCACAGGTAATGAAATTCGCACAGGTATTACAGATCTATGCTGTTTCGCACATTCCAGCGCCATTTACAGGCAAAAATATGAGCTTCATTGATGTTTCTGTATTGAACTGAGATCACAGAGATGAGGTATCTATTAGGTTCCACCTATTCAATACTAATTAAGTGTTGATGTTACTAATAACTTTTATTCAACTTGGGACTGGTTTCGACACATAAAATGTCATCATCAGACATAAAATGAATCACAAATATATAAGCAACGACATAATAATCAAGACTATTGTGGATACATATTGAAATATGATCATTAAAAATCTTTAACCGTCCATTCACACAATATATTAAGATAAATCGCCATAACAGAAGTGCAACGGCAAAATAATTAAATCTGGCGCAGTGACACATTGAAGTATGCATATAGTCTCTCACTATTCAAAGAATAAAAGAAGGTTCTTCGATATGTAGTCTTTGTGCATCTGTTTAAAATTTTGGGCCAGATTTGTGGATGACACACTCGTTATCCTTGACGAAGGAATTACTGATGCAGCCACCACTCTTAGCAATCTAAACAATATTGATCCGCAGATAAAGTTCACGCTGGAATCTGAGACAAACAGAAGCATAAATTTTCTGGATCTCACGTTAAACAGACTTCCTTCATCAATAGAATATGGAATTTACAGAAAACCAACACAGACAGCCACAACTATCAAGAAAAATTCGTTTCATCCCACAGCACACAAGTATGCTACCTACAACAGTATGGTAGACAGGGCATTCAGTATGCCACTTAATACAGTAAATCTAAATAAAGAATTGAATACAATCCGCTTCATAGCCAAATATAACGGTTACGGCAATACATTTATAGAGCGCATTATCAACAAACGAAAATATCGCCTAAATTCAACTCTAACTAGAGAGAAAACTAAACCTGATTATTATTCAACCTTCACATTAACAAAGATATTTACGTTGTTACAAATATTCTGAAGAAACACAACACCATAATCGCATATCGAACTAACAACAGAAATATGGATATCATCTATAATACCAGCTCAATTAACAAGACTAACATTTACCAAAAATCAGGAGTCTACAGATTCCAATGTCAAAACTATAAATCCTTGTACATTGGTCAAACAGGGAGGAACTTCAAAATCAGATACAAAGAACATGTCAATGCTACAAAATATAGGCTGGCAGTTGGCCAGCACATTCAAGATTCAAAACATAGCTTCAGTAACATACAACAAGATATAGAGGTGCTGATGAATATGGACAAAGGCCCTATTCTTGACATCACAGAAAATTGCTTCATTCACTTAGACCAGTCCTTCAACTCCAATTCGAATCTGAACGAAATCTCAGAAAAAACAAACATTCTGTTTGATTTTTTAATTAAAGTATTGAAGTATTTTAATCTTCCGAATAGGAGGTCAATATTTAGCGTGATACATAGTACCCTATACTACTCCCCTAACAAGATCTCCCTCCCCCAATCTGCCTTCTCCCCTCCAGACCTACCACATATAACATTTCATATCTCCTTCTCACAAGACTAACGTCTTTTATCACTGACTGATTTCATATTCAACAGTGTTAAAAAAATTTATCAGGTATAAATTACATACCAAGTGATTCAAATAAGTTCTCGACGCTCTGATTAACGCATAGCATGTGCGAGTGTTTTAAATGACTCTTTACTTTGGAAGCCTGTCAGAGCCTTCTATTAAACAGATGCACAAAGACTACATATTGAAGAACCTTCTTTTATTCTTTGAATAGCGAGAGACTATATGCATACTTCAATGTGTCACTGTGCCAGATTTAATTATGATGCCGTTGCTCTTCTGTTATGGTGATTTATCTTAACACATGGTGTGAATGGACGGTTAAAGATTTTTAATGATCATATTTTAGTATGTATCCACAATATTTTTTATTATTATGTCATTGCTTATATATCTGTGATTCATTTCATGGCTGATGATGACATTTTATGTGTCGAAACCAATCCCAAGTTGAATAAAAGTTATTAGTAACATCAACACGTAATTAGTATTGAATAGGTGAAACATAATAGATATCTCATCTCTGTGATTTACAGGCAACACAAATGTATGGTGTTCATCACATAAGGGTACAAACCACAGGGACTCGTACTATCCCGTGGTGTACTAATTATCGGCAAGCCAGAACCATGGGTTCCCTCATCCCATGGTGTCGCTCATATAGTGCTACTAATCACAGGTAGTGTAAAAGCCATCACGCTCTCGTTTGCTACTAATCACAAACCTATTTGGTACCCAACATTGTGGTACTAGAGCAGAATGAGAAAGGAAATTTACTACTGTATACAAATTGGGAGATAAACCTTGAAATTGTGGAAGTTAGCTGATGCAGGATGCAGAGCTAGGCATGGAAATTGATAAAAAGGATACAGAGAAATGCTTTTTAGGGGAGTCTCAGGATCTTCATCTGGAAGAAGGAAATACCAGAGAAGTGCAAAGAGGTGGTATGTAAGATGTACTACTGCTTCATACTGCCATATGTAGTAGAGATACTGACACTAACAAAAAGACAGGAGATCAAAATTCAGGCCAATGAGATGGAACTTTTAAGAAGTATAGTGAGAAAGACAAGGAAGGGCAGAGTAGGAAATGAGGATTTCAGAAAGAAAATCAAGGTGGAAAATCTTTCTGACAGAATGGAAAGGGAAAAAAAAAAGGTTTGGATATGTTATGAGGGTAGAAGAGGTACCAGTAAGGATATTAAAGCAAATGAGAGTTCATGATTGAGGGAAAGGGAATAAGAAATAGATTCCAACTATGGTGGTTGGACTCTATCAAGAATAGTATAATAGGAAGGACCCTGGATTAAAACAGAGCTAAGGAGGATAAGATAGAGACTGGATAGAGGAAGATGGAAAGGTACCTGTAACATCCTGACCTGGTTGAAGCTGGAAGGGAAGCTGATGACTATGACCGATAATGTCATACAAACTTATCCTCCAAGAGTTTGTTTTAGGTAACAATTGAAAGAAAAAGAACTGGAAGAAGAAGTGAAAAAGATATTATAGCCATAGGTAGAAAAAGAATACCAACATTAACATAACACAGGGTTTAATCAAGCTGGTTTAAAACTACCGGTAATAATGTACATGAACTGCTAGCACATAAATGTTCACAGATTTATCCAACATCTAAACACCAAACATAGGAAAATATTTCACTTGACAATCACCTCAATGAGGTAGGCTTAAGCAAACTTGTAGGCAGAAGCATATAACACACATCTACAACAATACATCTACAGTTGTCAGTAACCTTTGTATCCTTCACATATGACCAACGAATACCATATATAGTAATTTTAGATGTATTTACAGGAACTTTTCTTTACAATGCTAAAGAGAAGAAAGGAGATGTTAAAATGTAGAGTAAGAAAGAAGAACCATGAAAGAGTGTGTGCTAGAACATGACTGAAAACCAAACAGGCAGAATATAAATATTATTCTCAAATTTAATTTTTCCTATACGTAATTTTATTTTGAAACAGATCTCAGTCTTAATCTCTAATAAAATATCCAATGATGTTACTGATGTTGATGGCTGCTGCAAAGCCCTCCCAGATCAGTTGGTCACAGATACAACCCCTTTAATAAGTTACAGACTAGCAGAAGTTGGACATAGCACAACAGTCATACAGCTCACTCTCTAGATTAGTGGTAGTGTGGAAGCTTCCAGATCACAGGTCCAAACCGAGCAGAGGTGATCAGATTTAAAAGCAGAGAAAAGTCCCTATGGCATTCCATATTATACACAGATTTCTCGAACATCATTTACAGTACATTGAATGTTTACACAACAAAATTAATTAAAAACTATGCAACAGGTTATCCATTTGGTGGCATAGGAATGTAAAATTGACATGAAGGCAACCTGAATAAAATCAAATAAAATGCCTACAAACAGTAACCGAGGCCATATCATTATTATTATTATTATTATTATTATTATTATTACACATTTAGTAAAATAGGAGTTACTAAAAAGGAAACTATGCATTTTTTTTTTGCTTTAATATTAGAATTTTTATGTACCTTTTCTCAAAATTTCCTTCCAAATTAAAGAATTATTGTTGACAAAAATATCATTTGTTTTATATGTGAATAAGTATTTTCCATTGTACTGATAGGTATCAGGTAGGGGTTTAACTTACTCCCAAGTGTTGCTTGCTTGTTGTTTTAAGGGGCCTAACATCGAAGGTCATCGGCCCAACTCAAAAGTGTTTCCAGGTTAGCTAAACAAGGCCAGATTTCTAAATACTGAACCGATTTTTTCTACTGACATTCTCATTAAGGAATCGTATTTATACCTTGATTTGAATAAAGGCAGAACCATTCTCATGGCATGTGCATATATTAGAAGACTGAAGTTGGTGAAATGTAGTACTAGAAGTAAGAGAATATAAAACTCAAAAGGAACTCCACAATTATTGCAAACTATGTTGAATTTTGAATGACCAGTTTTATTCTCAATTTATAAGGGAAGATAAACACCTCTCATTGTAGGCTATTGATTCTGCAGAGGTGAAACATATCCTTCTTCATATGTACAAAAAGGTGCATCTAGCTATGTCCGATAAACATCAGCTCTAAGCACGATTCTTACCTTTCAAATTTTATCACATGCACCAATCACAAAAGAATGTGATAGGAAACAAGAAAACTAAATCTTTCCACAAAAAATAATAGAATTATTTCTACAAAAAAGGAAAAAGAGGAAGGAAACCAGTGGTGTATTCTGGGATCAGAACATGGGCTACCACTAGAATTAGGTTACCCCTTTTCGATGGTTGGTTTAGTCAACATCAAGCCTTGAGCATTTGAGCTGCAGCCAACAGCCAATGGAGAAGCCTGCTGTGTTGTCAAGGCTGCTTCACAAGCTACTTCCCTGGTCTCTGGTACTACCAATACTCAACATGTGATCAGTGGAAATGGTAGCCTAAGGTTTAGCAAATTAATGTCTGGCTTTGTGGCTTTGCCCCGGTTCAATTTTCAGAACCATCTCCCTAGTGCTGTTAATTCCCCTGTCTTGGAGATTGGGTGTTTATGACGTCTTTGCCATTCATTTTATCCTTGTTAGGTGACCAAGCCTATACAGATGTCATGCACAATTATTATTATCATTATTATCATTAAATAAAAATGTTGAATTTTACAGCGATCAAACTAGTTTATTAGCTTCCTCGGGAGATCAGTGGTGGTGTCCGACCCATTAGCATGGGTTTGATTCCAACCAACAAAAGAAAACACTAAACCTGAAAGAATGCATTTGATTTTAGCAGGTCTACCTATAAAAAGAAAACTATATTACTCCCATTCCAGCATCCCTGCAGTGCATGTCTTCAAGGATGTAGAAGTAAACAGGTGTGAAATACCAGCACTCTGTTATCTATCTCAATGCACTTGAGAGACTTTGTTTCATTACCAAAAAGTGATGCCTGCCTGGCACTGCTGGTGGCTCCAAGTAGCAGTGGCCTCCACGGTATGCACTAGCCATGTGTCTGTTGCGTGTGCTATTTACCAACTGATGAGCCCAACTTAGCACACTGGGGCGAAACGCTGGCAACCAGGAATGAGTTACCTGGAAAATTTATAATGTCCAATAATGGACCAACTGTATTGGTATTATTCAGCAGCAAACCGCACAAGGTGTGGTGAAGGGAAAGGGACACAGAGCCTGGGCTGCAAGATCAGTCTTCAATGCCTTGATCTCAGAAATACGTGCGACGTTTTTTCTCATTGCTTTCAAGTTTTGTAAATGGTATAATGTGTGCTTTAGACTTCCATCATTCTCATTTGAGGTTTGGGCTTCACCGATAGCCTCGGTACCCCTCTGTATATGCCACTGGAGGAAACCAAATAAAATGGAGGCTAAGTGTAGGTAAACATGGGATATAGAGGAGGCCTAATCTCCAGCACATTACACAGATGGGATACTAAGGGTTGTGCAAATTTTTTTTTTTTACAGGAATTGAGGTGATATTTTCCCACCACATTATCCACCCATGGTCCCAGTTCTAGCACACAGTCTACACACAAAAAGAAGAGAAGAAGAAGAAGAGACACAGGTGGGGCTTACCTCCATGGTTTGTGAGTGGTGCATATTCTTGATAGCGTTTATGGCACACTGTTTCGAGGTGTAGGTTACAAAAGCACAGCCTGTCAACACACAACAGAGAGAGACACGTGTATTAGTACTGGGGAGACCACAAAGTGCCCATCTCCACAAAGAGGTGCCAACTCGCTCACAAATAAAAAAACAACAAAGGGATGGGATGGGACATTGATATGCTAACAAATACAACAACAGCTGAAATACTCACTTTCTTACAACGATAATACAGGAGCCATCATGTGTATTATCATATCAGCATCAGGAAATTAGTAGAAGAGCATTCCTCGACAGCTTGTAGTAGTTCAGTTATGCAGGACTGGGAAACCCAGAAAGATTAGTACCACTACAATACGAGGTTAATCTTGCATTAATCTCCCAAGAAGTCTTACAGTGAGTTTTTAAAAGGAAACTATTTTCTTGTATCAATATCTCTGTGGATGTTTCCAACACTACTCTTCATAGTTAGAATTCCATTTATCGACAGATAACCTAGCCACACTCATGGCTGCTCTATTGTAGGTCATCTTAAAAACGCTCTGATAGGCACACCAACTCGAAAATATCCTCTAAGTGTTCCTCAGATCTACTGCCCAGTAGAGGACATTAAAATGTAACCTTTATTACAGCTCAAACTCTATAGGAGAGACCATTCTCCCTGGAGTGATGTAGCAAGCACAGTTAGTGATGTTTGTCGTAGGGATCTGGAGAAAAGTTGCCATTCTATTTCATCTCAGAGGTGATCAAAAGGATTCAGGTTGAGGCTCTGGACTGGCCAGTACATTTCCAGAACCTTATTGCTCATAAACCACTCACAAACAGACCTTGCTTTGTGGCAGGGAGCATTATCAGTGGTCACCTCCAAACTGGTCTTCAACCATAGAAAATTAGATGATCAAAATATCTTTATATTCTTCTGACTTTGATGTGCTCTTTAGTATTATAAGAAGACAAAGTCCCTTCAATGAAAGACACCTTACACCTGTGCCTCACACTCTACATATACAAAGAGTGCTATAGTTCCACCGTTTCATTACTACATTTAATCAGTGAAAAATCACAGGATAAAAATTAGTAGAACATGTTTTGTCCAAATGTAGGACATTTTCAGCTTGTAAGATTTGTGGGGACTAAAACATAATTCAATTAAACTTACTTGATTACTAAGTGGAGTTTTCAATCAACAATATTCACTAATTGATTAAAATTAGTATGTAGTCATTAAAATATAAGACATTAGGTACACTGATGTGATGGAATCACAATTATAAGTCTTGTGTGTCAGATAATATGACAGTCTTCATAAAAAGCTCATTGAAATAGTAATAGCACTGTTTCTTGATGAAATAAAACGTTCATACAATTCTCATTTTATGAAGACTATAATATTATCTAACACATAAGACTTTTAATTGTGATTCCATCACATCAGTGTACCTAAAGTTGTGTACTTTAATGACTATGTAGATATTTTAATCTATTAGTGAATACTGTTGACTGAAAACTCCACTTAATAACCTAATGGGCTTGTGCTTGATATTAAACAGAGAGAACATGATTTCCCTCTTTTAATCACATAAGTTAATTGCAATTATGTTTTAGTCCCCACATATCTTCTAGCTGAAGATGTCCTACATTTGGACAAAACATGTTCTGCTAATATTTATCATGTGATTCTTCACTGATTAAATGTTTTATTCAAAAGGTACAACTATAGCATTCTTTGTATATGTATAGTAGATGTCAGTACAGAACTCAATATGAAACTCATTGTATGTATCCTCACACTCTGCCAAATTTCACTGCAGTCACTATACAGGAGGACAAGTATAGTTTTCCTGGAATTTGTCACACACTATCTCTTCCATCTGACCACCACACAGTATAGCACAATTGATCACTTTAAATCGTGCTTCTCCAACAATCTTCAAATCAGCGGCAGCACTCTTTGTTCCACTGAATGCGGCAATAGATTTCATAAGGGAAATGAACAGTTTATGAGCAGGTTCAGAACCTTTAACCCTAGTTTTCGTATCTCCCTGCACACTGTGCTGGTGCTAGGTGCACAATTAATAGTGGACGACTTCATCACACCATGTCATGTAATTCCCCTGTACAACCTGTTTCAATGCTCAACGGTCTCTTGTCTGTCAACACATGTGACATACCCAGCCTTGTATTTGTTATGGTTGTGCATTCCTGTTTTAGTTTCACAATCACGCCCCTAAAAATTGAGTTGGTAAACTTGAGAAGGGAAGAAATGGTCCTAGCAAATCACTTACTGATGTGGCAACTGACAACCACTCCATGTCTGAGTCAGTAAGCTGATTTGTTCCATTCATTCTGTTGGTATCTTGTAGCACGAAACGACATCAAATGTACTACCTACTTTTATAACAGCAGTCATCGTGACATTAAGCTCTAGTTTACATGTACAAAGAGTGCCTGAATACTTCTTACACAACATTATATGGTATCTACTACATTCACTCAAACAGATGATACAGAATGAGGAGAGATTTGAAACCTTAACGCTTTCATGAAATTCTTACGGGAAGGTGGCCTCTGTTGTCTTGACTAATTGTAAGTGCAGAAGTTGTGAAGGCATAGTAATAACTGTTTTGGACTTTATAAATGTGTGTTAGGAAAGATAAGCTTTTACATTTTAGAATTTCAGTCCTGCTGCCGAAGATGCCTGGTTCTCTTCACATTACTTTTCACACAGTCTTGATGTAATGCTTACGTCCTGCTGATCACTTCCAGCTCACCAGATAATGTGGCAGCATTGCACAGTAAGTCAAGAAAGATTCTACCCCAGTGGTATTTTATGCCCTTCAGCATAACAATAATTTGATAACATAAGGTCTATTTTTTAATAATATTTCTAGCACTCTGTGCCCGCCTGGTGGTCATGATCGTTAAGGCATCAAGTCATGATCGACACCATTGTAAGTTGGTTCGAGTCCTGTTGGTCAAAAAAAAAAAATCACCATCAAAATGTTGGCCAGCAGCGTAGGAGAGGTGGTGGTATACAATTTCTAATCTCTAGATTGCGTGCCAAAAGCCTGGATTCAATTCAAACCTCTCCAGAGTGTTCACATGGAGTGAGGGCATATGATGCTGTTGATAGTGATTTGTCCATCAGATGTAGAAGTTAAACCTTGAGCAGACACCTTGATTCTACTCGACAGGAGTAGACTATGTGACTGCACTGGATTTCACCCTCTCCCTTCCTAATATCATACATCATGTAATTTATTTTATTTTATTAACTCCTCTGGTGAGGTTGATGTCAGGAATCTTTGTGGCTTACAAATGTACCTGAAGTAAGTTTTACAGCAATTATAAATGCCTAAAGTGCTTATAAGTATCGCATCTTCAATGGAGAATGACTCTACAGATCAATATTGTCTAATTAAATTGAAAGGTGATGAAGCTCCACGAAAATTTCCCCCAACAGAATATCAATTTTATCATCATAAAATGTTGCTGTCAATATGTCCAACATTATTTCATGGTCAAGAAGTTATTTAAAAGCCATCACCATGCACTGGAAAAGAGATTACCTCTGAAGCCATCGAAAGAAGAAGTCTCCAATATTTCAGACTGGTCACAAAGAGAGTCTGTTGTCGAGCTTCATCTGAGTGTTGGACATGACTACCTGGGAAAATTCTCATACAGTCTGACATTCTTCTTGAGCCGTACAGCAAGATTTGCAACTGTCAAGAAACAATGCACAGAAGTGATCTGAAAACCTACCCTCTAAAGAAACATCTCACTTGGGTCCTGACAATGAAGTGCAGACCCGGGAGATTGGCTCCCCTCCCAACCCAGAGACTATTTACTCGCAAGGCATATATAAGCTACCCCTGTACTGGCATCACTAACCGAAGGCTTGTGGTAATTAATGGCAACTACTTTACTCCTACATATTTGTGACCATCTGAATTTCTCCACCAAAAAACCTGACCAAACCTTTCATTTATTTTTGTTTACAAAGTTTAACACAATCTCTTTTAAACCAGTCATAAGGTGTGCAGAAAGTATTCCAGCACACCACAGGTGCACGATATTTCATGTACACTTGAGCCTTTCAGCCACCATTCAAATCAGGTTCAATATGTTCAAGCCTAGCCCAAAGAAATTAACATTCAGATATGTTTTTCTCATTGTACGTAATTTGTTTTATTTTCTCTCTCTATTTCGATAAGACCAAATAAGGACCACGATATTCAGTACATGCACATTCTCTGTTTGTGTTGCTCCTTCCTCTCTTTTTTTCCCCACAGAGGACCTGTCTTCTTACAGGTCAGATTGTCATGGAACCTCCTTCATTTCAGAATTATTCTGAGTAGTGAACGGTCTCTGATGTCACTTTCAACTGTTCCTAGTTCCTGAAGATCTTTAGCCACTTCTGTTAACCACAGGGTCTTAATCTTTCTCTTCTGCCAGTAGGATAGAATATGATTGGTCACCCTGGCAGAATTCATCATTGTTTTATTTTATTTTTATATATATACACCGTATTTCAGTTTACTTATGTTGTCATCAGTTCAACAAATAATCTTGCATTGTAAAGTGGCCCATTTCCACAAAGTAGATCTCCTTCTCTTTAGAAGTTGGCCTTTTTTTCCCTTGAATGTCATCTCAACTTCTTTTAGTTACTCTATGAAAAGAACTGTATAAAGAACGATATGGACATTGTTCATAACATGGGTGAATTATTTGTTAGAAAATCTTTCATTGCACACCTAATTAAAGAACTTCATTGGTGAAAAGTTAATCATTTTGAATTTATAATATGAAAAAGTTACAATTGTATATAACTGAGCAAAATGTACCAACTTCACTGGACATCTTTGGTATTCCGGTTTATTTCGTTAACAAAAGCATGCATACATTAGGAGGCACATAATAAAAACAAATGACAAAGATGACCAAAACTATAATCAGGTTTTACATTCTAGGTTCTGTTAACACGAGTACCAGTACACATTGTGGTATTTATCACAAAAACAATTACAATGAACAATTCCAGTGAGATACTGACAGATGAAAACACAAGTGCAGGATAAATCCACATATCACCATGCAAATACCTTCCCCACAAACCATGTACTGTATATCTACAGAAATAACAATAGTAACATATAACTTAAGTGGAAACAATTATATTACAGAGGTTATAAAGAGGAAAGCCTACATTTAGCTGCAATATACAAGAACAAGTTTTCAATACACACATAACAGAGCAGAGAAAATTACTGCTCACAAATCATGCATAGGTAATGTACAAAGCACAAATTATTCAGACTACAAGAGACTGGAGGATAGTGGGAGAATACTGCTTTATGTAGTTATGACGGGTGAAGGCAGAAAACAAAGTAGTCATTAGTAAACTGAAGAATCTAAGCAGCATTCCTTCTTACAGTAGTGAGTACCATTTCTTCAGATAGACAGTTGAATTTGACCTAGATGGTAAATAAGTTACACATTTTGTCTATAAAGTACAAGTATGTTTATTATTTAAAACAAGGAGATATGAAATTGTTCAACATCAGATGACACTTTCATCTTTCAATTACAAAATTTAATTCTTTAGAATAAACAATAATTTACACAAAGTCATGAATTTGCTGACAGAATCAACAATTCTGTAACCACAGAATCAAATTGGCAAATTTTTTTAGCCATCTCTTTCATGAAGGATGTGTAAAAATCTTATACCACCTCTATTTATTTCACATGTAAAAAGAAATATTTATTTCTTAATGAAAAGAAAAAGATGACATTAAATGATTATATTATATTATATTACTGGTTAATTACATTGTACATTCTAAATCAATGAATAGTATACCATACTGAATTATGCATTCCACATTAATAATAATAATAATAATAATAATAATAATAATAATAATAATAATAATAATAATAATAATAATAATAAGGTAAATCACTTTAATCACTATAGATTTTAAGAGTATCAGTGTGTCAGAATTTCAATCTGCAGGCTGTGGCGAAGCACAAGTTCAAGTTGACGGCATGCACAATTCAATTATACCAATATCTAGGCAAATTAAATTTTAATTTATTTAATATAATTTGAATATTGTAATCGAAACCGACTTTCAACCTATTAGTTTGTGTTACGTACATTTAGTACATGTTGAAGAGATGTTAAGTACATTGAATATTGTAATTAATTTAATATCATAATTCCATGGTATAGGGGTAGCATTCCTGCCTCTTACCCAGATGCCCCGTGTTCGGTTCCCGGCCAGGTCAGGGATTTTTACCTTCACCTGAAGGGCTGGTTGGGACCATTTGGGACAAAAGTTATAATGAAATTTCGTGGATACGATTCGTTCACATAACTATATTATAATTATTAATACAATAAAATAAGTTCATTCTTTAAACTTCAAGGCATTACAGTCGAACCTCGATATCTCGAACCTCAATTACTCGAATTTTTAGTATCTCGAAGTAACTAAATTTCACGTGTTTACATAATTTAACACAATCTCTTTTAAACCAGTCATAAGGTGTGCAGAAAGCATTCCAGCACACCACAGGTGCATGATATTTCTCTATTACTCGAAATTCGGTTACACGAATTTCTCGATTTCTCGAAGCAAACATTTCCTCCCATGAAGCAAAAAAAAAAAAAAATACTCGGTAACTCGAATTTTGTGCAACATTAACTGTGCAATTTTCAGTGGTCTTGGCAGACTGATATGTCATAGCATCTTCTGGCTCGGTGAGGAAAGCAACGGGAAACTACCTCACTCTTCATTTCCCTAGTACACCTCTTCAGTGATGCCTAGGCCATCTATGACAGCTGATGGCAAAGCTGTTGAGGATCCAACCAGCCTTAGGGCTAAAGACTGAACATACATAACTGTGCACTACGGCATTTGTGCTTTGTGAAGAACAGTTAAAAAGTAAACAAAGGTGTACAGTGATGCTGGGAGCTAATATGATGGAACAGAAAAACTAAAACTTCTAATGATCGGATTGATTGAACTCGGCGAAGCCTCGCTGTTTTTCGGGTGTGAATTAATTACCGGTCACGTACGATAGCAACCCCCGACGTCGTGAATGACAAGCTCTATCTCGGCTGCGTGGTATTGACGAGAAGTTTCAACGTGAAGGAAGGAAAGGAGGTAACACACACAAGAGCCTAACGGATTTTTTCCGAAGGTGTTAACCGAGCTATGTTTCTTGTTTCACTTCTGTATGTACTGTATCCTGTCTTCTAAAAAGTTACTATAATAAGGGTTATAATTAAAGTGATGCCGTAAAATAGAGTTTGTATATTTTTAGATACTGTTAAAAATACTGTATTCAGTATAAGCCCGCAGACACACATGATTCAATTATGTGCTATACATGTTCAAAAACGGTATTCTCTAGGCCAATATCTCGAAATTTCGATAACGCGAAATAAAATGTAGCTCCCGAGGTGATTCGAGATATAGAGGTTCCACTGTATCTTCAAAAATTATTTATACATGAAATCCAGCCACCCCTCCTTTTTCATAAATTCTTCAATGATCGGACCATGAAAAGCTGAAGGCAAGTTTCTCTTCATGGCTTCATTTAAAGCAAGATCTTCATAAACCCTACTAAATGCATTACTGTGACTCGTAGAATTCTTTGCCCAATTAAAAGTTCTCTCGGAAATACTTCGCATTTGTCTGGTCCCTATAACTGAAAGATATTAATTTACCCTACTCATTTATACGTTATACAGTATCGAGGATGTGAGAGTCACAGAGAAAAAACTGACATCTAATCCCATTGAATTCATTAAGCGGACTATTTCGAATTTCGATATAACCTTTTTAAGACCACCTACGGATAAAAGCGTTGACGCCGACAATGCGCAAAGCGAGGCGACATTACTGTAGATGTTGACGCTCCGTATATTTATGGAACGCATTGTCGCTGCACACGTATATATGACCGACTACTGTGTTATGGTGTGGAAAAATCAAACAACGAAAAATTGACCATTTTAAAAATCAAGTACAATACTTTACTCTAAATAATGCAGTGTGCGTGTCTGTTTCATTTATTGCTTTCTTATACAGAAGTTTGAGTAATAACACAGTTTCAGTTCCATAAGAAAATTCATTACTATGTTTTCTCACTTGTACATTCTTTCGGCCGTCTCTCTTCGAAAACGTATAGCTGGGGTTCATCTGTACCTGCCAATCATACGTGAACAAAGTATCAACATCACGCTGCTGTTTCAGATCTAAAGTGTCTGCTTGAAGAGATGTTTGAATACACTTGTAGAACTTATTCTTATTCTTCTTCCGCCACTTTTCCCACACTCTGATGAGGTCGTAAGTGCGAACTGTTTCGTACATATGACTTGGCCCTGTTTTACGACCGGGTGCCCTTCCTGATGCCAACATTGTATGAAAAGATATTTCACTGTTGCATGTTTCCGTTTATGTTAGTATGGTATCTTGTGAGTGAAAGAAGAAGTGTGCATTGAAACAAATACTCCGTCCCCGAGCCCAATGAATTAACCCGAAGTGTATATAATCCTTGACACGACCGGAGTTCGAACCCAGGGCCCTCTGAATCGAAGGTCATAACGCTGACCATGGACCCAAGGAGCAGGACTAAATAAACAACTGAATTATGCATTGATTAAATAATTCCACTTACATGCCAACTCAACAAAGAAAACCTCTCGCACACAGGTTTTAATGTAGTATGAACATTAATTCCTCTATTTATCAAATCACACTTTTCCTTTTTCTTCTAAGTAAGTTGTCTGTGCTCCGCTGCTCCCCCTTGTAAACCTCTTACCCACCCCTTAAATTTGGAGTCAGTTCAATGTAGTTGAAAGTACGAAATGGACTTCACTTGTTCTGAGCTTTCTTTGTAATGCCAGATCGAGAATGAACTTTGGTAACTTGCCATCACTGTTCATTGAGAACAGTCCCACGGCTTAACGAGAAACACGGGACCCTTACCAATGTTTCGAACTTTACAAAGCATTTTTACATCTGTGTTCGCTAATGAGCCCACGAGGACGAAGGTATTCTGGTCTCTCTCTAAACTGTTTGTTTGTCCTCGTATTGGCATAACTCGGTCTAAATGGCACTGGCAGAAATATTGTCAAACGCGAAACTAGATTCCTTTGTTTCGCAATGGGTATGCTAGCCATTGACGGCGACTGATGGCATTGTTTAACAAAGGCTCTTTAAATATGCTCCAATGATCCACAAAATCAGTTAATACAGTGAACAACTAGACAAATAAACTGAATATCTCTGGCGCGCACATTTTCACATGTTAAACTATTTACCCCAAGTGCAGCGAGGTGGTGGTTTAGTACTCCCCCACCCCCACCCCTCATCCCAACCCCATCACATATTTTAGCCAAAGTAAGGTGGTGGTGGTGATTGTTTTAAGAGGAAGTACAACTAGGCAACTATCCTCTATATAACACTAATCAGAGAGAAAAAATGGAAGGGGTCCGACACTTCGAAAAATGAAGGTATCGGCCAAAGGAAGATAAGGGCCACGAAGGGAATGAAAATGAAAGACTCCCTAGGCCTCCATACGTAATACCGTCGGGGTCTGAAAAGAACAAGAGTTTACCAAGGGAGGTCGGATAGAATAGATGAAATTGAGGAGCCTGGCACAAGTAAGTGGAAGCAATGCCATGACTCAGCTGAGGGCCTCGTGGTCGCCAACCCACGCTCCAACGTTTAGAGCCCCTGAGGCCCATTTTAGTCGCCTCTTACGACAGACAGGGGATACCGTGGGTGTTATTCTACTGCCCCCACCCACGGGGGGATTTAACCAAAGTAAAATTAATACTTTACACCCTTAAGCATATTGAACTGCATTACCACTACTATATTTGAAGTTTAGCTTCAACAACAACAACAACCACCACCATCAAAATAGATTTAAGACACATCCCCTGTCTCGAAACCTTTTTCTTTTAATTCAAGTGTATTTTTAATTCAAGTATACTCGATGGGGTCTTCCTGATGACTGTGTACAAAAATCTGTAGTTTATCGACAATATCCCTCTTTTATCCTCATTCATTTTACCCTCAGTCTCATGATCAAGCAAAGTTTCGTTAAATATTATCAATCATCATTATTTTGTAGAATGGCTACGCATGAAGACACGTTCAAGACATTCAAATGTTTGGATTATTATTAATTCGAATGGCCACGTAAAATATATTAGAAGAGTATGAGATAGTTAATGCAAACTCGTGTCCTCATCCTGAGGTGGTGCAGCTCTTTTCAGGCACACCCCCAATGGAGGTGAGCTGCATGTACCATTTCAACCACATACCAGCCCTCCTGCCATTCTTAAATTTCTGGCAGTACCGGGAATCGAACCCAGGCCCCCGAGGACGGCAGCTAATAACACTAACCGTTACGCTACGGAGGCGGACATTAGACAAAGTGGTGGGGGTGATTATTGTTTTAAGAGGAAGAACAACTGGGCAACCATCCTCTATTAACACTAATCAGAGGAAAAAACAAGGGATCTGACACTTCGAAGAATGAAAGGTATCGGCCAAACAAAGGCAATGGCTACAAAGGGCACGAAAACGAAGGACTCCCTAGACCTCGAATACTGAAATACCGTTGGGTCGGAAAAGAACAAGAGTTAGCCAAGGGAAGTCAGATAGGATAGATGAAAGTGAGGAACATGGCAAGAGTAAGTGGAAGTAATGCCAGGACTCAGCTAAGGCCCCTGTGGTCGACAATCCACGCTCCCAATTAAGAGCCCCTGGGGCCCCCTTCAGTCGCCTCTTACGACAGGCAGGGGATACCGTGGATAGGATTAAATTTAGTGAATGTAATTTTAATAAAGTGTATGACGGAGAAAGTGATAGGCCTATCAATCTCATTCTCTTCTCAGACGAAGTTAATACATACCGGGAGTTGTTTGCTTTGGCTTTCAACTCTTTGAAGAGCCAAAGCCGTTAGAGAAAGAAACAGTTTTGACAGGGTTCCTGAATTACCTATTTCAGGCGTTTATTAACGAATATTTAAGTAACACTATATTTCATTATTCTGTATACATACAGGCTTATAACAAGAAATAATCTCATAAGAATATGACAGTATTTACTCTTTTCTTCGTCAAGATAACTAGAAAGTATTATTTGTTTTGTTCAATCCGAAGATTGGTGCGAGCTAAACAAATCATCCCTGAATAAATCATGGAAAGATTTCGGCAATAAAATGGAATGGAAAGATTTCGGCAATAAAATGGAAAGACTTTGTCAAGCGTCACCAAAACTGTTCTGGACTGTAATTAAGGGTCTAGGAAGAAAAAGAGAAATGAATAGTGTATTGGATAACCCAGCAGAACCTATTTTAGATCCTAGAGAACCACGGAACAGACAGGTGTATATTGAAAATATTGTCACAGTAAAGGGGCCCATAGACGTACAATATTACTGCGTAATATTGGGGTTTGTGCAATAAAATTGATAGTGTGTATTTAATATTGAAGAGTTGTGCAATATATTGTACGAAATCAAGAAAGTTTGAAATATATTGCGCAAATCGCAAAATACTGTGCTGTGTGTAAGCAATATTGTGCAATATCCCGTCCTCCCGCCAGTTGGTATCAACAAGCATTGGAGAAGGTATCGTGATGGCAGGCAAAAGGAGGAGAAAAAGTTTATTTTGGAGTTTATCGAAGTGTACCATGGCCTTTCGGCTCTGAGAGACGTTAAGAGCAAAGCGAGGAGTTCATCATACAATTCACCATTCATGCGCAGAAACTTTCGAAAATCATTTGGTTCCCGTTTTCTCAGTTCATTGAGTAAATTTTCATGAGTGTATATTTCTCTGTCTAGAAACCACTGTTTGGCCCTTGTGCTTCTTTTCCGTTTCTGCTTCTTTTTGGCACTTACGCCCACGGTGATCAAAACGCAGCAAAGATCAATGTCACTCAATATAATCACCAAATAAAATACCAGCATGGACTGACTATATAGTGCAACGCATATTGTACGTCTATGACCGCTTTGCACAATATATTGCACAACTATCAATATTATCTCCACACGATTCTATATATTGCACAAACTCGATTTTTGTGCAATAATATTGTACGTCTATAGGCAGCTAACAATATATTGTACAATCCATTTTGCGCAATAATATTGCACGTCTATGGGCCCCTTAAAAGGAAATCTTTCTATTGAAGTCCCGAGCAATGGAGTTCACGCGGAGTAAAACCACAACGGCTGTGACATTACGCTCTACCCATCTAGAGGCTTAAGCAAGGGAACAGAAATTATTGCAACAAATATTGAGGTATTTCATCGATCAGTATATCAGGCAAGGTGTTCACAAGCATTTTAGAAAGGAGGAAGCGATCGATGGTAAAGAGTAAGTTTCATTAAAACCAGCGTGGTTTCTTACCACAAAAAATCTGTCGGGACCAGATTTTCAGTCTGCGTCAAGTATGCTTTGAGAGGAATATACAATTAGTTATGTTTATGATTCGTAGAACTAGAGAAGACACATTAGTATTAGGGGAAAAGGTGTTTATCCCTGGAGTATTGCGTATGGTTTCGCAGACTTCCACAATACAGGCATGAAGATACTCTGTATACTGTACCGGAGTTCGATACACCAGAGCTTTTAAATGCCCCCACAAATAAAAATCTAATGGGTTTAGGTCCGGAGAGAGTGGAAACCAGGGAAGCTTTTCCGGAGCAATATACACAAAACACATTTTCTTCTTCGTGCGAGCAATGTGTCCTGAAAGTTTGACCAACCTTGTTTTTATACCCTGTATATTATTAAAGAGGGAAAAAACAGAAAGTGTCAAATTCCTCCGTTAATATTAGTTGTATCGAAACATTGTACGTTATACAAGTTGTGCAATATGTATTTCCTGGTTCATGCGATTCTACCGTGTGAGGAAAATAGCTGCGATATTCGCGATTATTATAGTTTTCATAAACGTCGAAATATTTCCGAAAACATGAGTTATATATATAAAATCTGCATTGTTGTTGTTCGAGTCATCAGCCCACAGACTGGTTTGACGCAGCCACCCTATCCTGTGCTAACCTTTCCACTCCTACGTAACTATTACATCCTACATCTGCTCTAACCTGTTATATTTAGGGCACGGATTATTTAAAAATGCATATGCAAATGCATATTTTGAACGTTAATGCATATACAAATATATTTTGCTCTTATGTGTGATCGATTATCTAAGATTTCTGAACGAAATGAAAATCTAATTAACTCTGTATGATATACATTCGTTGGCAACACGAGAAGCCTTCCCTGATCAAGGAAAATGCTTTCAGTGTCGTAATACAAGCACGTATACGGATAATAATCCTTTTCACAACAGCTATGTCCTCCTTTCTGACATTCCTACCTCCTTACAGTAGCCTCCCAAGGTTTGCTTAAACAAGTGCGTTCATCTGTTAACTTGCTCTTCGTCTATTGCAGTGTTTTTACCAAATTAAAATGTAAAAATGCCTTAAGATAAGAGCTCTACGTCTTTTTAAACTCTGGATATCAGGCAATAGTGACTATACAAGTGACGGTGAAGTAGTGTATTGGCAAGTGTGCGACAGGAGTGTAAAATGCGATAAACTGAACAGCATTCGAAAACAACTTCACGTCTCAGATCAAAAAAACAGAGTAAGAATACGCAGCACTACTTTTAACTGACAAGGAAGTTAGTACATTTTCCGCTGATGATTGTTGTAACGGTTCAAATCCCGTTACAGGATGATATCTGTATTATTATTATTATTATTATTATTATTATTATTATTATTATTATTATGATTATTATTATTATTATGTCCGTATTATTATTATTATTATTATTTTATCTATGAGATTACTATTATTGTATTATCATTCTTATTCAATTCAATTCTGCTTGTCGCTTGCGCGATTGTAGTTAACTGTATGCATATATACGTGTGTGTAGATTAACACTAAAGATATGTACAGTAAAGAGTTGCTGTATGTCAGATGTAGATATGACATTGCTACATTGTGCAATACTGCTGGCGTTACTGCCAAGTCATTGCTACGTCATCGTGAGCATTTAGCGATGCGCTCACGGTCTTGGGGATACTCAGGGAACCCCGGGGGATTTCACCATTGTATGTAACACTTGTCGCGAGGTGGGAGCCGATAATAGTTATTTCTGGAGATTACGTACCAACGTCTATAAAAGGTGGCTGTATCTTGTAGCGTGAGTCATTATTCTACTGGAAGGAGGGGCACAGTTGGCCATGAAGTGTACGAGATGGAGTAGCCTAAGTCAGTCAACGGGATTCATTAGTTAAACGGAAGGTGAAGAGAGAAGAAGTGGATGGTGAACAGTGATGGAGTCATAGAAGGATACACTTGCAATGGAGTCATACCATACAGACTTCCAAAGAAGTTATATGATATGGAGAAGAAGCAGTCACATGGATACATCACCAAATTAGGCGTGACACATCTACAGTAAACACCAGATCTAAGGAATACGTCGTAATTACACTCAAAGTGTTGAAGGTACAGTCAAGTGAACCAGTGAGGGATATATTTCGTATAAATTTTTAAATGTCCGGTCAAGAAGAATTCAAATTCATGCCTAGTTTCTTTCAGTTGCAATGTCATAATTTCATATTCTCATCTGTTTTATCGCAACAAGACTTACTATTTTTATATACAATTTCAAGAATATATTTTGTTCTATCAAATTAATCCTTCGTTTCATTTATACAGTAAAATTTCTTAACCTCAAATTTAATGGGGAAACCAAACGCCAATCTCCTTTTTCCAGAACGTATATGGTATATTGTCGAAAGTAAGCTTATTACCACACACCCTTTTAGTAATAAATAATCTCATAGGAGAGAACTGTAACTAGAAATCGGTAGATGAAACAACCGATTCATGTGGTCGATACATTGCGAACTTCGTAGTGGGTAATTTATATCCAGAAGCACCCGGCAAACCTCATTTACTTCCGTGCAAAGTGCTAGAAAAATCCAACCACGCTACAGTTGCAAGATTTGTTAACGATTCCCTGCGACTTCTGTGGCCTAGTGAATCGGAGAGTGACTGTTACAAAGTGCGCCATTTAGTCACAGTATATGATGAAAGCTGGTCAGTCTTTTCTAGGTTGGGTTTTTTTTTTTTTTTTTTTGCTATTGGCTTTACGTCGCATCGACACAGATAGGTCTTATGGCGACGATCGGACAGGAAAGGGCTAGGACTGGGAAGGAAGGAACAGCCCCAGCATTTGCCTGGTGTGAAAATGGGAAACCACGGAAAACCATATTCAGGGCTGCCGACAGTGGGGTTCGAACCCACTATCTCCCGAATACTGGATACTGGCCGCACTTAAGCGACTGCAGCTATCGAGCTCGGTCAGTCTTTTCTAGTATTTTTTCCAAATCGCATCAATGTCACATGTTTGATCCATGGATGGCATCGTATTTCAGAAAAGATACGTACCCTCTTTCCATCTGTCAATAAAGTAATTTCAAGTGGGGGAAAAATCTATTCCTAAAAGCACCGGCTCGTCTACAGTTGTACAACAGTCATCTGCCTCAGGTTTCTCTTCCGCCGGAACCTGTTCTCACAAGATGGGGAACTTGATTATCCGCAATATCGTTCGACCAGGAGAACTTTAATCAAGTGAAAGGTGAAGTTAAAAGTATTGATGGTAGTCATACTGCGTGTGTTCGTAAAGCAAAGTGCGCATTTGAATCTGAAACTGTATATAAAGATATCAGTTTCGTCCATGTGCATTATTCGTCACTTTCGAAGGCGATTAAGGGCCTAGAAACTCGCGGTGCACTTCTACACGAATCACTTCAGTTAATTCAAAACACCCATTAGTTCTTTAAATGCTGTCCGGTTGTGAAACTGGAGAAAAAGTTAAAAGGAAACTCAGTGCGGTGTTGGACTCAAACCCAGGACTGAAGAAGATTCGATCCATAAACAACTGCATACGTGGAATCAGACAGTCTTTGCCAGAAGAATGTTCCGAGCGATGAGTGTCAGTGTACACGTATTGTCCAGTTACGTCTGTCGACGTAGAACAATCAATTTAACACTGGGTTGAAATTAAATAATGCGTTTGGTAAGTGTAATTTGTTTTATTTTAGTGCGTATTTTCGTGCATATTTTCAACATTTTTAGTGCATATGCGCATGCATATTTTTGGAGTTTTTAGTGCATATGAATCCGCGCCCTTGTTATTCATGCCTTGGTCTATCCCTAGCGTTCTTACCGCCTACACTTCCCTCAAAAACCAACTGAACAAGTCCTGGGTGTCTTAAGATGTGTCCTATCATTCTATTTCTTCTTCTCGTCATATTTTGCCAAAACGCTCTCCTCTCACCAATTCTATTCAGTATCTCTTCATTCGTGATTTCATCTATACATCTCACATTCAGCATTCTTCTGTAACACCACATTTCAAAAGCTTGTATTCTCTTTTTTTTTTTTTCCTGAACTACTTACCGTCCATGTTTCACTTCCATACAATGCCACGCTCCAGACGAAAGTTTTCAAAAACATATTTCTAATTCCTATACCAATGTTCGAAGTGGGCATATTTTTTTCTTAACAAAGACCCTCCTTGCTTGTGCTAGTCTGCATTTTGTGACCTCCTTATTTCTGTCATCCTTAGTTATTTCACTACCCAAATAATATTCATCGACTTCCTTTATGACTTAATTTTCTAATCTAATATTTCAAGCATCACCCGACTTCGTTCGACTGCACTCCATTACTTTTGGACTTTTTTTTTATTTTCATCGTATACATCTGCATAACAATTATTACAGAAAATATATTTTTCTGGTCATTTATATCTGATACAATTTCACCTTACCAACTATAATAATGGGTAACGAATTTAGATTTTTACTAGCTGATGTACCCGTGCTTCGCTACGGGATTCTCAGAAAGACTGACTTTGTGGTTTTCCTAACTGAAATCAACATAGGTCATTACAAAAACGTAAGTATGAATGTAGCGATTAAAAGCAATGCTATCATATAAAATACTCGATCAAATGGAAAGCCGCACGTTTTATCACTTTTAACGAACAGTGCTGCGGTTAGATTGCGGTGCCAATCTAGTAGTCCAAAGTTCCAGAGCTGGGATGACCAAGCCTCAGATTGCCATGAACACTCATCTGCCATTATTCCGTTAAATATGCACACTGTTCGTTCCAAACAGTGCCTCAGAGTAGGGATTGAATAGCCTGCTATGATGATCCAGTGTGTTACGTACCATTAGTATCAGAAAATTTATAAACCAGGGGAATGGCATGCTAAAGAAGAAAGTTATCTAACTCCCCAGCTACTTCCCATCAATATTCAGGCAGGCTGTTACACTCTGTACGACTGGGCGAGTTGACCGTGTGGTTAGCGGTGCGCAGCTGTGAGCTTGCATCCGAGAGATAGTGCATTCGAACCCCATTGTCGGCAGTGCTGAAGATGGTATTCTGTGGTTTCGCACTTTCACACCAGTCAAATGCTGGGCCTGTACCTTAATTAAGGCCTAAGACACTCCTAGCCCTTTCCTATCCCATCGTCGCCATAAAAGCTATCTATGTTGGTGCGACGTAAATCAAATAAAAATACTCTGTACGCAGCAGTAATCCTATCTACCAGAGATGAGGGGCAACAGAAGACACAAAGCACATCACGACAAACAATGGTCAATGTAATGGTATTGTTGATCAATGTTATGAGCTTTCTATATTGTAGGCCTTCACATTTAGTTTTCTTTCAACTCTGTGATTTGTAAAATATTTTGTACCATAAACTGTAGTTTCTTACTCTCCGACTTTACACACCGATTTTCATTAAATACCTTTTACCCATTTTCTCGTTACTCGGTGCTGATATGGACTTAGTAACAAAAATCCAAATTCATGAATATCTTTGTGATCATAGCCAGTACGGTAACAATGTATAAGACATGAATAATAGGAAATTTAATATTATATAACCTTAGTTATGTAGCATTCATCGATTACACCTCTAATAAGAAATATTTGAGAATTACATTTTAGGCCTTCCCCTAAACTACCATTTCACTCAGCGTGAATAAAATAATTTACAGCCTAGACTATAGCGACTTATTTCCTGACTTTACATACCGATTTTCATCAGGATAGGACTACTAATAACAATATTTGAGAATTAAATTTTAGGCCTTCCCCTAAACTACCATTTTTCTCAGCGTGAATACAAGTATTGATAGCCTAGATTGTAGCAGCTTATTCCCCAACTTTGAATACCCATTTTCTTTAAAATATGACCACTAATAACATAATTGTTGAGAATTCAATTTTAGGCCTTCCCCTAAACTACCGTTTCACTCAGCGTGAGTAAAATTACTTATAGCCCAGATTTTAGAGGCTCATTCCCCGACTTCACATACCGATTTTCATTAGACCACTAATAACATAAATAGTTGAGAATTCAATTTTAGGCCTTCCCCTAAACTACCATTTCACTCAGCGTGAGTAAAATGATTTATAGTTTAGATTGTAGAGGCTCATCCCCCGACTTCACATACCGATTTTCATTAAATTCTCTTCAACCGTTTTCTCGTGATGCGTGTACATACATACATATATACAGACAGACAGACAGACAGACAGACAGACAGACAGACAGACAGACAGACAGACAGACAGACAGACAGACAGACAGAAATTACGGAAAAGCAAAAAGTGCATTTTCTTGTTACTATGGACATGACCGATACAGAAATACCATTATTTTCAAATTCTGAGCAATGTACAGACAAAACTCTTATTTTATATATATAGATTCGTAAGTCCATCAACGGTGAGTCGTGGAAATACTGTACAGTTGTCGTTAGAGTGACGAACTAATGGGTGGTTGGTGTGATTGTTTATGTAAGAATTAAACCAGAGTGGTCATTAACCCCTATTCATCAGGAAGATGATAAAGATGACTACCGAAATGAAACGAAAAACGTGAAAGAACCATCAATCGAAGAATTAGGGGGAAAAGGAACCATAAAAGCGGAGGGGGGAGTGGCGAAGAACCCCTAATATCACTGAGCCAGAAGAAAATAAAATGTGATGTAATAGAAGTATCAAATCTCTAAACCTTATCAACATTAAAGTTACACTAACTTGTCTTTTCTTCTGCGCTTCATCTCCGCTTGTACAAAAAGTAACCCGTCATTGGCAGGTGGTGGTGAGGATTGTTTTAAGAGGAACTACAACTGGGCAACTAACATTTCTTAATACCAATCAGAGGAAAAGTTAAAAGATGTCCAACTCTGCGAACAATGAGGGTATTAGCTAATGAACGGAAAGGGCCCGAAGGGTGTGAAAATGAAATACCCGCTAGGCCTCGCAAACCTAACACCGTGGGGTTTGAAAGAGAACATGAGTTAACCAAAGGAGGTCAGATAGGGAAGTACAAAGCGAAGAGGCTGGCACAATTGGAATGAGCGTCTCCTGCGATCGCCAACCCATAATCAAGTAGACAGTCCCTTGGAATTCCGTCCAGTCGCCTCTTACGGCAGACAGGGGATACCATGGATGTATTATACCATCTCCATCCACCGGGGGAAAGGGTCAATAAAGAGTACAAAATGTGTAGTCGGTTATATTTTTGGAAACACTAGGCCAAAAATGATGACACGTCAAACTACTGATGAGTGAGAAGACATTGTGCTGTTTGAACTGCTTTGAGTGAGTGAATATCGTCCAGAGTCAACCGTTTACTTACATTTTGCTAAACTACTGGAGCAAAGGCACCATTCATTTCTTTTTCCCTTCACTTTCCTGACAGAAGACGACCATTATTCAAGAAGGTAACACTCTCCCACTCACTTTCTCCCCTTCCCCTCCACCTCTCTCTCTCGCTCTTTCTTTCTCTCTCTGCAATCAATCATTCTTAACCTTAACATTCACGAGGATTGTGACCTTGAAAGTAAGTATATTAAAACTGAACTGCTGCATAACTATCGCCACTGACTGTATCTGATGAATGTTAAACACGTCATTAGAAAATTCACTTAAAGTAAAAGGAAGACTACGGTAAAAATTGGTTTGTTAATCGGTGAATTGATAGCGTAGTTGGAATGTATTAACTGCAACAGTGTTGGAGCCTTTTCAAAACAAAACAAAACAAAACAAAACAAAAACAAAAGGTAGATGTTTAATGCCGCTAGGTCTATGAAACCAAGCACTACATTCGGGAGACGGGCGGATTCGAACCCCACCATCAGCTGTGCTGAAAATGTTTTTTTATGGTTTCCCATTTTCACTGCCGGGACAGTTCCTATCCTTTGATCACAGTCGATTCCGCCCACCACCTTGCCCAATCACCATCATTCATTACATCTTCAATAGATCCTCACCTGAGGTTGGCGTCAGGAGGGGCATCCGGCCGTAAAACACATGCCATTACTTTCCTCACCTCATCCCCAACCCCGTATCTGGAAACAGGACGAAGGTGTATTTAATTTATTTATTTGGTTAACTGAAAAAGCGACACCTTTCCACGTGATAGAGCAGTAATTAATAATATTAAGCAACCATAGTTGTAAGCTACTGTACTACTCCATTAGCTGCAAATCGTAGTGTTATGGTGTTATTTAACCAACGAGTGACTTTTTTACGTGATTGCGTTGTAATGGTTATGCTACACCGTTCGTAATGAAATAGTTAAGTATGTGTGAATGACTGTGTAGCCGCGTTACAATTATTTTGTTACGTTTCTTGAATAGAATATTTTAGGATATATTTTGTAAACTGTGAGAGAATTCTTATGGGTTTGATAGTAATTACGTCACAATCTTAAGCAATCTTTCGTTTTCCTGCTTTTATTATTGTTGTCTTCGTGCTATTCTTTTGTTGTATGCCATTATTGTTGTTGTGTAATGCACGGTTTGATTTAATAATAATAATAATAATAATAATAATAATAATAATAATAATAATAATAATAATAATAATAATAATAAGTCAATTTTACAAGAATAGAGGTCAATACTGCTTCCCTCAGTACCTCTTCCTGGCTCCGTTACCCATTTTTTTGGATTTAGCCCACTTTTTCGGTCGAATGCTCTTCCTGACGCCATCACTATTGTGTATTTGAGTAGATGATGTGAACACAATACGCTGTCCCCGAGCCACATGAATTAACGATTCACAGATAAAAATCCCCGACCCGGTTGGGAATCGAACCCAAGGTCATCTGAACCGAACACCACGACGCTGATCATTCAACCAAGGAGCCGCACACTGCTCCCCTCAGTACAACGGAAGTTAATTTACCTAGACAACAGTCGCACTTCGAGCAGGTGAAGATTATTTTATCATTCGTCGTTAACGATGATACCAACATTTTAGTGCGTGTGGTTGGTATTCATGAGCACATGTGTCGCGACTCTACTGTTAGCATATCTACAATGAAACATGCAATGAAAACGTGTATCGAGCATACAGTACGTAATATACTAATATAACATACCAGAGCTTAGAGCTGAAAATAATTTTGAATGAAAGATATACAATCAGATGTATGTACGAAACGTTTAAAATGTGGCCGGGATTATTTGCATGGTAACTTTCAACAGAGTTACCCTAACTGTCCTTTCAAAAATAACGATCGAGATAGGGAAGACATTGCTTGTAGTTTAAGCACATAATGATGTAGAATTCTGAATCTAAAATTGCTTTTATATGTCGGTGCAACGTAAAGCAAAAAACCACAATATTGTCTGCTCATCTGCAAATACCAAGCACTCAAAAAGTTAACAGTACAGGATTAGCATGAGGTTTCTGCCCAGATGGTAAAGGTTCGATTTCCGGCTGTCACGAATAAATCCCTCTCTGTCGATCTAGGAATGTTTTTTTCCTTTTTGCGTCGCATCGACACATTTACGGCAACGATGGGATAGGAAAGGCCTTGGAGTGGGAAGCAATCAGCCGTCGCCTTAATTGAGGTACAGCCCCAGCATTTGCCTGGCGTGAAAATGGGAAACCACGGAAAACCATCTTCAGGGCCGCCGACAGTGAGGGTTCGAACCCACTATCTCCCGGATGCAAGCTCACAGCTGCGCGCCCCTAACCGCACAGCAAAGTCGCTCTGTAATCTAGGAATAGAATTACGTAGTTTCCTGTTTCAAGTACAGGCCAATGGCGGGATGACACGTAACACGGAACTCATGGCCGCTTCGTTTCCAATCCTAAATATCCCTTTCAGACCTGAAAGAAAACTGGAGGTGTGAATTTTTGTTTGTACGTCAAGAACTGACTAAAATGCTCCTCAATACACATATTAATAGTTTATTTTACAAAATAAAAACTAACATCCGAAAAACAGGACCCACACAATTGTGCGTATCAAAATTCAAAACCTCGTTGTATCACGTACGATGGTGTAGCTTCAAAATTTAGGTTCACTAACCAATGTACACACTTCATTGAATATATTCCGGTATTCAGTAAAGCTTCTAGATTAATATAAACGCAGTAAATAAATACTTACTTTCGGCACTACTGCTTCCTGCCATCTCGGCGATCAACTGTGCTTTTTAAACTCTTCTTCCTTCGCCCTGGCGGTCAAGTGCATACTAAAATCAATTGAAATACACGCCACGTGTCCTGCACAATCACTGCAGTCCGGTATAGCGCCGAAAAAACATCAAATACGGTCAGGGATAACTAAAATACCAACCCGCACAATTGTGCGTACTCGGTCTGAAAGGGATAAAATTATTTACCAAATTAATGTAGGTCTACTCTCAAATACACTCAACGTATTTCATCGGACCAAAAGTACACTGCCTTACAGACCACGATGTCCCAGGGCGATTTTATTAAAATGTATTATTATTGTTGCTGTTATTAATATTAGACCCTAATAACGAAATGACTTGTCCCAGGACAGACATACACGTAATCCGACTTCACGCGTGCTTAGATCATGGTCACATTGATCGGAGTACGTACAATGAACAATGATGCAACAAGTTTTCTCGTACTGTGAATTAACTAAACATTTCAATTTGGAGTGAAATTACTGTAATTTTATAATGGACCTATGAACGACCCACTAAAGTTATCTGAACCGATCCGTCATACTCGTCGGGGATTTTGTTAGGCATTACAAATGACATGAACTCAACATAACTGAAAACTCAATGTTCTATTCAAAGGAGGAAGACACACTCTGTGGTATATGAACCATGGACACGTGGCGTTGGTTATAGTGACAATATGAATGCCCAATCACACCACAATTCAAAGAGATGCGTCCGTTGCTTCGGATACTCGGTTTAAAATTGACTCACCCTTCGAACTGTATTTTACATCATAAATTCACGTGGTTTACTGTGTAATCCTTACATAGCAATTTACTGAACGTGAAAATAATGCGCTCACACTTCCAACCACTAACAGTGGACTTCGGTTTTAAAGAAAAACTGACCGAGGAACGGTGGACTCACAGTAAAATCGCTGCGCATGATATTACAACGCTCGTGGAAGATTTCATGTTCAGTATTTATGTATGCTTCCTTTTTCTCTTCCAGAATACCGAAAAGTAGTTATTTACCAATTCTGTACGATGTCCTTCAGTATTTTCCTGATGAGTATCAGGAAAGACATGCTGTCCGTGTTAACGAGGTTATAAATGTCCATAATGGACCATTAGCCCAGCCGTGACGTATCTAACTTTCACAATACTGTACTTCGCCCTGTTAACATGTTGTCTGAGTCTACATAATGAAGCGTAAAAGTTAGATTTTATGTCACAGAGTAAGATAAGGACCTCAGGGTACGAAAGAAAGCTGAAAATTAAGGACTTGAAACGTTCCTTGTACTTAGGGATATGGAGTGATTGTAATCATGTCCATGGTATTGTACTAATTGATACTTCAAGTAATGAAACAAGCAATTTCAAATACTCTTTTCTTACCAGTGGTTCCCAAACTGTCGGTCCCGGTATTTTAAAGGAATGGAGTGCTGTGATGGGCGCAGCATGTTTTCCTACAGATAAACTTTTAAAATATTCGAAATAAATTGCATTAGACATACACAAGATATTATAAAATATATAAATGATGTTGATTAATTTAGATGGATTTGAAATCTATTTAGAAATGCTCCTGGGCTATCACCTCCGAATATAAATGAACAAGAAAAAAGCATTGATCTCCCAAAGGACCTTTCGTTAAGAAATAATTTAAGTAATTGTCTTCCTCGAAGTTCTGGGTGCGTAATGGCAAGTAATTTCCAAGTTCAAGGCAAACAGAACTGAAGATCGTGATTCCTATAGCAACAGCTTAGTTATGGGATACACGCTCGTCTGCTCTGACAGCAATTAACTCAATTAGCTGCAGGCTAAATATTGCAAAGGAACTTAAACGTTCCAATTTCGGATATAGCAGCAAGTTCTGACAAATTTTGTTCTGAAAAACAGATTCATCCGTCTCAATTAAAGTTGATTTTAAACATTTAATTTCCTTTAGAGAGAAAAATGATTTCAATGTTACTTAAATAACGCTTAATGTGAAAAAAATTACGGTATATTGGTCAAATAGCCGCCTCTGTGGTGTAGTAGTTAGCGTGATTAGCTGCCACCCCCGGAGGTCCGGGTTCGATTCCCGGCTCTGCCACGAAATTTGAAAAGTGGTACGAGGGCTGGAACGGGGTCCACTCAGCCTCGGGAGGTCAACTGAGTAGAGGTGGGTTCGATTCCCACCTCAGCCATCCTCGAAGTGGTTTTCCGTGGTTTCCCACTTCACCTCCAGGCAAATGCCGGGATGGTACCTATCTTAAGGCCACGGCCGCTTCCTTCCCTCATCCTTGCCTATCCCTTCCAATCTTCCCATCCCTCTACTAGGCCCCTGTTCACTATAGCAGGTGAGGCCGCCTGGGCGAGGTACTGGTCATACTCCCCAGTTGTATCCCCCGACCAAGAGTCTGAAGCTCCAGGACACTGCCCTTGAGGCGGTAGAGGTGGGATCCCTCGCTCAGTCCGAGGGAAAAGCCGAACCTGGAGAGTAAACAGATAATGATGATGATGATGATGATGATGATGATGATATTGGTCAAATGCAGGTGTTGAAATTATTTGCTTATTGTAGAACTTATATTGTAATACTTGAATCTTGAGTATAAAAAACCTGCCAAATAGTACGAAAAAAATCACAATGAAAAGTAAAGCAGACCAAAGCCATCTCCATATAGGTCATGAAGGCCCTTGGAGAATTGGAAGGTAAAGGCTTCCACTTACCGTAACCTGAGCACTTAGTGGCATAGAGTAGTTAGCCAGATACCCGGACACGTTTGCTTCCAGAAATTAGCCTGGAACCCATTTATTGTGCATGTAGAGTGAACCTCAGGGCCATGTGCTGCTCCACCAGGAGAGGAAATCTTGTTTAAATTGTTCAACTCTCTGGTAGGAAATCGCATCAACATCCTTCTGGATGAAATGAGTACGCCATTACCACTTCGGCTAGGCAGCCGCTTATGAAAATGCAATAACATTGAAATTATGAGTTCTATTTCGATAAAGAAATTTGGCGGGATAAAGAGCCCTGGCAATATTATTTTCTTGTCAGGGCCAGAGAACCGTTGCCTTGCATGTAAGGAACAATTCAAGGATGTATTTATACAGGGTGCCGGCCCCGTGGTGTAGGGGTAGCGTACGTGCCTCTTACCCGGAGGCCCCGGGTTTGATTCCCGGCCAGGTCAGGGATTTTTACCTGGATCTGAGGGCTGGTTCGAGGTCCACTCAGCCTACGTGATTACAATTGAGGCGCTATTTGACAGTGAGATAGCGGCCCCGGTCTAGAAAGCTAAAAATAACGGCCGCGAGGATTCGTCGTGCCGACCACACGACACCAAGTAATCTGCAGACCTTCGGGCTGAGCAGCGGTTGCTTGGTAGGCCAAGGCCCTTCAAGGCTGTAGTGCCATGGGGTTATTTATGCAGGGGGGGGGTCCGAGGGGTTCAGACCCCTCTCTGAAATGTCCTCAGTCTCTTGCTATTTCCAATACTTTAAAGGTAAATATTCCGAATGTTCACCAAATTTGGGAAGAATATCAACTCTTGGCAAGCGATGTCGGACCTACCCCGAGACATTTCCAAATACGTGCCTAAAACAATTCATATAATCTTTAGAAAGAACTAACTTTGAATAATGTCGGAGAGAGAGCGAGGTAACTTGAAAGTCTGAACATTAACACAATCAGCAGTGAAGAATTAGGGTAAAAGAAGAGAAGTATACGAAACTATTGATCACGAGGTCTCTAATCACCCAGTACAAAGTCGCGAGTATGAAGTCGCAATTGAGGTGGCCAACTACGTTGTCGGTTTGCTCTTCTTTTCCTTGTAAATGTCGGTACACCAACAAATATTGTGATTATATTATTTCAAGCACAGCCTGCGTGGCTCAGGCGGCAGCGGCCGGCCTCTCACCGCTGTGTTCCGAGGTTCAAATCCCGGTTACTACTCCGTGTGAGATTTGTCCTGGACAAAGCGGAGACGGGACTGGTTTTCCTCCGGGCACTCCGGTTTTCCCCGTCATATTTCATTTCCAGCAACACTCACCAATAACATTTCATTTGCCATTCATTAATCATTGCCCCAAAGGATTCCGGCAGCCGGCACAATTCCTATCCCCGCCGCTAGATGGGGGCTTCGTTCATATCATTCCTAACCAGGGTGAATGCCTGGAAACATGCTGTGGATTTTCCTTTATATCTTATTTCACATTTCAGGACACCCTGTTTTTACTGCTACCTCCTAGTGTCAAGTAAGTGCATTTTATATACAACATCCATACTGACATGCGAGTAACCGCACCTGGGAAAATGGAGACGGTTAACTGATGATGATGATGATGATGTTGATCTATAATGAGTAACCTCCATAAGGACCCTATTGCCCTTGATACATGATACGAAGTAATAACTATGTCATACTCCGTTTGAAACCCATGAGGTACTATAGAGATCCAGTCAAGTCAATGCCCTATCCTGTTGTTATTCACGGACACGACTTACTCAGTCTTACGATACAAAACATACGAGTATGCCTAACAAGTTCTCAGCAGAGTACGTTGTCACCCACAATGGATGTGGCTAATGCGGCATTCACAGGCCGCGCATATATTTGTCGTACACTCATATTCATAAAAACCAGAACACCTTGAAAAACTAGAAATAGGAAGTTCATATTCACAGGACATGAGCATTACTATGTTTTTTTTAAATTTTTGTTTGCTAGCTGCTTTTACATCGCACCGACACAGACAGGTCTTATGGCGACGATGGGATAGGAAAGGGCTAAGAGTGGGAAGGAAGCGGCCGTGGCCTTAATTAAGGTACAGCCCCAGCATTTGCCTAGTGTGAAAATGGGAAACTACGGAAAACCATCTTCAGGGTTGCCGACAGTGGGGTTCGAACCCACTATCTTCCGGATGCCATTAATATGTTCTGAAGAAATGATTAGCATTGGAACCATGTCGGCCGTCAGGTTCAAGGTCCACATCGATATCTCGGCGCACCACCACCGACTGGTAAAATGTGCCTGCGGCTCTCGTTGTCGCTATAAACCGAAGGTAATGGATCAGTGGGACTTCAGCAGACCTGTAGGATGCCTCGCGGACGTATGCAAGAACCGTACCGTCAAATGAATGAGTTTGAAAGAAGGCGCGTTATTGGAATGAGAGAACGTGATGCATTCATCCGGGAAATTGCTGCTCCTGTGGGACGAAGTGTGTCGGCAGTGCAACAGGTGTGCACAGAATAGTTCACAGAAGGCCGTAGAACACGACGAGATGGGTCTAGTCGCACAAACCAGACCACCCCCCGAAAAGATCGACACCTCATCTGAACGGCATTGCAGGATAAATCTACTTCGTCCTCGCTACAGTGGAACATTGCAACACATCGTACACTATCAGGAGTTAAAGAGTCCGTCGTCGTTTATTGCGGTCTGGGATATCGGCGCATTGTCCACTTCTCCGCCTACCTTTGACTAACGTGAATAAACATGCTAGACTGCAATGGCGTATGGAACGACGTCAATGGGGACAGGAATGGCAGCAGATAGTGTCTTCGGACGAATTCAGGTTCTGTTTGCTTGAAAATGATGGCTGCATTTTGGTTCGCTGCAGACAGGGGGAGAGGTATCACACTGACTGCATTCGCACAAGACATACAACGCCAACTCAAGGCCTTATGGTGTGGGGTGCTATTGGGTACAACCACAAATCACAGTTGGTGCGTGTCCAGGGCACTGTGACCAGTTTGACCTAAGTGAATGACATCCTGCGACCCGTAGCCATACCCTTTCTGCACGACACCCCAGACGCCATATTTCAGCAGGACAATGCGCGACCACATGTTGCTGCAAGAACACGTGCCTTCTTGTTGTCACAGGATGTCAGACTGTTGCCCTGGCCCGACCGATCAGCGGACTTATCGCCAATGGAAAATGTGTGCGATATGGTGAAACGACGCGTGCGGCGTTGTGACTCAATGCCAACCACCAAAGATGAAATGTGGAACCAGGTGAATGCAGCATGGATGGCTATGCCCCAGAACGCCATTCGCGCCTTATAAGCGTAGATGCCATCACGCATGGAACAAGTTATCAGTGCCCATGGAGGACCCCGTGGCTACCAGGCAACAGGACACATGCTGAACCTAGGTGACAAATGCTAAACGTGTCTGCAGAACGTAATAATAGACATGTCCTGTGAGTATGAACTTCCTATCTCTAGTTTTTCAAGGTGTTTTTTTTTTATGATCATGAGTATATTTCCGACCTGCAGCACAAGATGAACAAGAAAGGCAGGAGATATGTCTTCAAGACTTTTTCTTGGTGTTCCACATTTATTCAGCATGTGGATATAAGGCGAGGCACAGAGACCTCATTCCTAGTCGATTTTAGCAGGGGGGGGGGGGGAAGACTGTATAACTCTGATCGAGTAGGGATGCAATTAGTCACCTTGATAAAGAATAATATACAGTATTCGAAAAGTTGCACAGTGGAATATCTGTATCAGACAGGCAAAAAAAAATAATCAAAATTGCAATATTCGTTTAAATCAGACGGATCACAGTTTATCAGAACAGCAAATTACCATTGGGTTATTTGACGGTCGTACCGTAAATTAAATCCACCACTCGAAACCATACTGCCAGTCTGAAGCCAGCAATCGTTCGCTACGTATTTGTTAGTTTTGGTCGGCGAATGCAAAGTGAGTCTCGGCCTACAAGTGGCAACGGCTGGTCCGTGGTCCTACAGCTCTGCACTCCGACCGGCCAACCGAGCAGATGAGGGGTGGCCACGGCTCTACCGTGGCTCTGTGCCTCTTATCGGGAGACGGAGAGGGACTGGTCTCCATCATCGACTGCCCTGAGAATGATTTTCCGCGGATTTCTATTCTCCTGCACTAAGGCGAATGCCGGACAATTCCTAGTAGAGGCCCCGGCCGCCATCCCTCTCACCTCCCCCTCGCCCTTCAGGGGAGGGATGAAAACATAAAGCAACAGTAGGAAGTAGGAGTAGCAGCAGCAGTAAGTTTTCTGAGCGACTACCGCAGTTTAAACAATCGCTCGAATTCTCCTGTCTGTACACAGTTGTTAATGAATAACTATTATGGAGGAAAAACAAAGTATATGCTGAACTATACAATATTATTTAATCATCGCATAGCTAATATAAACAGTATGTTTTCTTATTTAAGTAAACATTAAAGCAACTGAACAAAAACTTAATATTTTTGCATTCTAGTGTTTCAAACTGTGCCTGGCCTTTCCGAGCAACGAAACTTCTGACGGCCTAAAATATAATCTTTCAGCTAATGGTTACAGAAACAAAATCTCCCATATACATTTGTTATTTGTTTTTACATCAATGCCCGGTGATTTCTGAACGTATGTTTGCTAGAAGAAGAAAACATTTTCGTTCATATGAACAAGAACAATTATTACAAAAGAAACTTTTAACAGATGCCTTAAACAAGCTTTTACTTGGCTCCGACTCGTCAATTTCTAGCATATGATCTAGGCGACAAAAGAAAAGGAAAACATTTTCCAAGTAAACATTGTAACCACTCTCAGAGCAGCTAATAATGGCATCCGAGGAGGACATGCCAGAGGAAGATTTAGATCCATTTTAGAACTTAACAGTAAGCACTTTCTTATCCGTACAGATGTAATCACTATCACGTTAAATATAGTTGTTACTTTACATGATGTGAGTATATAATTTCGACAAAACGAACTTCGTAATTTTGTTTAACTTTTGAGGTCATCACTGTGCGATGACAACCTGTACACAATGGAACGACGACGGCGACTGTTCAATCTGGACGAAGTCTGAAATAGTAAATTGTGTTCTCCAGTTCTCAACGCGCAACAAAGAAGAAATATGATAACGTACAAGTTTCACTGTGTTTCTATTGGTTCTTCCCTTGTTAAGTGCATTCGATTATCTCTTAAGGAATAAAACGTGGAAATATATTTAAAAATATCGTCTGGTTATGACAAAGGAGAGTTCAGTGACAAAACAAGCAACTCAGCTTATTAGCAGAACCCCAAGACACATGGCGACAGTGCCAGAACGGACCTCGTCAAAAGCAATGTTGATGGTTTATTTTACTTGGCACAACCTACATAGCGCGCTCCACATTAAACCCGGAAAAGTACGTGTTCTAATCTAAGCCTGCTTTCTTTACCTGGCGAACAGCGCTTTGCTTTCTTGACACCACTCTTATTGAAGCTTAACTCAGATGGCTTCTTCATTGCGATTTTTAATGGCTGGGTAAGCTAGCGAGATGAAACTTCGCAGGGCATGGGACATCTAACAGTGCTGAAGTGTGAGAGGTCTATACGATTTAAAACAAATATTTTGAGGACAAAATTGCAGCACTCGGGCATTTCTTGAAGTCAGACTGTGGACGTTAAAACACATTGTATTGTTATGATACATACCAAATAGCTTAATATTAAGCTATTTGTCCATACTAATAAAAGGAAGTCTTAGTATAGCGATGCATAAAGGTAGATTTAAAAGCAGTGAAAATATATAGGCCTACTGCATGTTAATAAGGCACTTCCATACACCACAAACTTAAAATTTGGTATCAACTGTCTGAGGGGGATGAGCAGGCCAGGGGCTGTAAATAATGTAAACGAGCACAGCTACACTATTCAAATCCAGCAGCCATATCATTTGTAAGCATACTGTCAGAAAGGAAACGCTGTCGTTTTGTGAAAATACATGGAAGTTAAGCTAGGGCTATCCCTTCGATTTGGGGTTGGACTGTGTCCGAATAGACTGGTCAGTGCCATTGTTTTCCCTACAGCTACTCATGGCTTTGAAACATGGAACCTGAATAAATCTAACAGGAGATGGATCGATGCATTTGAGCTTCCGTGTCTGCGACGTCTCCTGAGAATACCATGGGCATTCAGAATAGGAACATTATTTTGGACAAGATGAAGCCAACAATTCAAAACAATTTTACTGTGGTCCCATAATAATATGTATATACCTGGAAAAGTGATGCTGTTCAGAAATAGAACCATTACATGACCAGAGGAGTCTCTCCTCACATAGATCGTTCAATGGCTACAACTTCAGTAGATGACCACTACTTGCAACTATCGGCTCGCAGGAATCGTGATACTTTGATGAATGTTATTTTGACGGAGTGGAATATCGTGCGTCTACCCAAACTATAAACAACAAGTTGTGTGGTGTCAAACTTCCTCTTCGTGATCACAGCAAAGCCCAGGTCTTACATCCCGAAACTATAGCATGTTACAGAGAGACACGATGGAGTGCCGCATATGCCCCGTTCCAGTAACATGTTTTCATATAATACGGAAATGATATGCAGTGCTTCTAGGACGGAGAGAACAACGCGTGAATCAAGGTGAGGATCAATATTTCTTAGGGTGGCATTACATGGGGTGACTGTATACCTTGCTTAGTTACTCAGGACTAGCTCAAAGCTCCAAAATACTGGGACAGCATCTTCCAGACCACTGGTATGCCAAGAAGAATAGTACAAGCATGCATCACTGCAAGGGGACGTGTTACTGGGAACTGAATGAGATTTGAAAAGACCCTGGTTCATATGTTCGTTGATGAGCGGTAGAAACTGCCAACATTTCCAAAGTCGACAAAGTGTTAAATGTCATGAACTGTTCAATGCATACGTGATGCAAAACTTTTTATTTTATTTTTTATTTCTGTACTAAGGGTAGCTGATGACTTCATCGTCATTCGAAGCCGAGATCAATTAAACAAGAGGCAGTTTCAATTCCGAGTGCTCCTACCGTCCAAGCTCATGACTTGGAGTTAACAATAGAAAAGCGATGTTAAAAGGTTCATTGCAAGACGATACGTAGTCATGACGAAATATAACGATCCTTAAGGCGTGAACCATTTCCTTAAGAAAATTCCCCATGATAAAACATTGAACTACATTATAAATCATTTCCTACATTATTCAGGATACATGAAGTGACATTTTGCCCACTTAAGCCATTCAGGATGGTAAATAAGGACCAATTATTCTGACGATGGAGCTAAAGTATTCTCCATGAAACATGACGCAGTTATTTTTATTTTATCGAATAATATTTTGTACCTGACAAATATCAGCAAAGTAAAATAAAATATGTACAGAAGAAGTCGTCCAGTGAATCAACTGTCGGTAAACACTGCGAGAAATATATAGTAAAAGGAAGCTGTGATAAAAATGGATTTTATTTCATCTGTTTGGCAGCACGCATTCTCAAATAGGTTGCCTGGAGGGCAGGATATTCAATTTGTTCGCCAACGTCGCACTGATGTCGATTATCCTTGGCGATGGAAGGAGTTTTAAGACATTCGCTCACTGGCGTGGAGCGTCGAGCTATATTTTGTTCTTGACGGAGCAACAGGTCTCGTTATGGTGCGCTCTGCTGGTACAGTGACTCACCTTTACTTTGACCACTGGTGTCCCTCAACACCGTACACTCCTCGATGGTGCCGAAAGGACCGAACATGGAGCGGACATCATTCTCCGTGCATTTCTTGGACAACATGCCCACGAACAGCTTCCTCTCTGCAATCAGATAAGAAAATGTGGATGAGACTCCACTCTTATAAAAGGGGTTAGGTATTTGTGGAGGATGAGGTGAAGGTGGTAAGAGGTTGTCAAGAAATAATGTAGAGCTGAATACAAATGATTACGTGAAAAAATAAAATGCAAACATTAAGAAATACAATGAGCATACAATAAGACAATGAATCGTAGATAACAAGGAATTAGTGTTAACTTTCCCAGAATCATCCATCCAGGAATAATAATAATAATAATAATAATAATAATAATAATAATAATAATAATAATAATAATAATAATAACCAGAAATATATTCAACAAGAAATGTTTGTCAATAAATACAAAATTGAAACATTATAAGACTGTAGTCCAACCTGAAATAATTTATGGAAGTGAAACATTATTTCAACTAAGGCAAAAGATTAACATAGACTTTTTTTACTAGTGGCTTTACGTCGCACCGACACAGATAAGTCTTATGACGACGATGGGATGGGAAAGGGGTAGGAGTGGCAAGGAAGCGGCCCTGGCGTTAATTACGGTACATCCCCAGCATTTTCCTGGTGTGAAAACGGGAGTCCACGGAACACCATCCTCCAGGGTTGTCGACAGTTGCTTTCGAACCCAATATCTCACGGATGCAAGCTCACAGCTGCACGTCCCAAACCACACGCCCAACTCGCCCGGTCGTACCGAGTATAACAGCCTGTCTGAATATTGGCGGGAGTAGCTGGGGAGTTAAGATAATTTTCTTCTTAAGCATGTCATTCATCTGGTTCATACATTTTCTGATACTACTGGTACGTAACACACTGGTTCATCATAACATTGCAGCTATTCAATCCCTACTCTGAGACACTGATTGGAATGAGCAGTGTGCATATTTAACGGACTCGTTGGCTGAACGGTCAGAGTATTGGCCTTCGGTTCAGAAGGTCCCCGGTTCGATTCCCGGCCGGGTCGGAGATTTTAACCTTAAATGGTTAATTCCTACGACACGGGGGATGGGTGTTTGTGTTGCCTTCATCCTCATTTCATCCTCATCACGACGCGCAGGTCGCCTACGGGAGTCAAATAGAAAGACCTGCACCTGGCGAGTCGAACCCGCCATACGGCATTACATTATTACGGAATAATGGCAGAAGTGTCCACGGCTGTCTGCGGCCTGGTCATACCAGCACTGGAACTTTGGACTGTTGGATCGGCATTGTAGTACTATTCGCTAAAAGTGAGAAAATATGCGGCTTTTAATTTGCTAGTTGCTTTACGTCGCACCGACACAGATAGGTCTTATGGGATGGGACGGGAAAGGGCTAGGAGTTGGAAGGAAGCGACCGTGGCCTTAATTAAGGTACAGCCCCAGCATTTGCCTGGTGTGAAAATGGGAAACCACGGAAAACCATTTTCAGGGCTGCCGACAGTGGGGTTCGAACCTACCATCTCCCGAATACTGGATACTGGCCGCACTTAAGCGACTGCAGCTATGCTTTTCATTTGAGCAAGTACTTTATATGATAACATTGCTCTTAATCCCTATATTCCTACTGACGTTTTTGTAATGGCCTAAGTTAACTGACTGTAGTTAGAAAAACCACAAATACAGTCTTTCTTAGAATCCCGTAGCGAAGCACGGGAACATCAGCTAGTATTAAATAAAGATCACCAGAAAATGGACTACTTTATAAGTTCAGAAATCATTCATGTACCATTTGACAGCGCTGGAGATAGCCAGATGTTTTCCGTTGAAAAATATTTTCAGAAGCCGAAACAGATGGAAGTTATACGATGTAAAATGAGGTAAAATAAAGTGTAAAGTTATACAGTACATGCCTAGGAATAGAACAAATATTTATTAATTTAATTTACAATAGCCTGTAAGTTTATGCCTCCGATGCGATTATTATTATTAACAGATACGGCTCGTTCTAGCTAGATGAGTGACCTTTCTGTGTAATGACTATGGCATTAATGTACTTACATTCCAAAGGTGTCTTAGCAATTGAAAGAACTGCGTCTGACGACATTTCTGTCCTCTGGGTGCAGTTTTCATGGCATGCCCTGGACCTCAGGTATCTAAATGCCCCTTGTCTCACAACCGGCACATGTACTGATCCCGCAAATGGAACAAGTCTATGAAGACCTTGTCTTGGAGTCAGAGAATGGGATCAAGAGATGTGGGCGGCATCGAAACTAGAACTCGAGTGCCAAGCATGCTTCATGGAAGTCAAATGCCTTTGTAGGGGGAATGGAATGATTCTATTTAGCACGACATTAGCGCATATATTTCGGGGAAAATATTTACGACAGGAATTGATTATTTGTCTTGAAATGTTTATCTTCGAGGACAACATTTGATGAGAGGAACTGATGTCCACACTATTATGAATTAGAGCAAATATTTCAACAAGTTTCAACTTTTCTGAATACTATAAAGCTGAAGATCTGGGACACGCTAACATAACATTGTACATACCATAGGGACTTACATTTTTTTCATTCCAGGTTGCTATTTTTTCCACCATTCATTCTGCGAACTTGTGTAGATGAACCACCCGCTTCCGTAATTTTCTATGTTTGTTCTGTGGTCTTATGCTTCCATGCTTTCTATTTCGAGAATCATTCAAATATCTACCGTCACCTAGGTACTGCTTTCCTTTTTTCAACACTCTATAGGCGAGTCCATTGAATTCCGATGTCACCTCCTCCATTCGCCCCACATGACCCCACTACTGAAGCTGATTGGTACGCACTGCTTCATTCTACGAACTCATTCCGACTTTGGCCTTGATCACTTTATTATGGAGGAAGAAACATTACTCAGGACGAGTTTTGAACAGAATGCTATAGTAGAATGTGTTAAAAAACCACTAAATTCAGATTCAAGATCAAAACAGCACCATTTTGTATGGGACGGTGTTGTAGCAGACTGACATGTCCCTATGGTTCAGATACCACAGAAATCTCAGGGCCGTGTGGCTATGGATCGATATCAACAGTCACGAAAAATTGCAAGTTTGTACAAAACTAAATTGCTAAACTGTATTTGTTCAATATCTGAAAAGCGTTCGAAGACCTATGTTGTTATTGTCTTAAAGAGGGGGCCAGAATTGTGAATGTATCGACTATACTGAGATATGGCCCTGCTACGGTTTATTTCTTAGCTCACCAAGCCACTGAACTTCGTAATATTATGTTTGGAATGAACAGTCCAGAGTTACAAGACCTCACCTTATTTTTTTAAATAAGATTGATTAGCTGTTTATTTATCGTGTAGCTTTTGGTGCCGAAAGTGTCTGAGGACATGTTCTGCTTTCCTGGTGCAGGCCTTTTCTATGCGAAGCCCATGGACGATCTGCGCTTCTGGATGTGGGATGATGATGATGATGATGATGATGATGATGATGTACTGAGAGAGTGAAACCAAGTGTGGACACATAGCCTGCTCCTACTGAGTAACACCAAGGCTTAACATCACCTTCCGACGGACGAATCAGCAACAGCGTCATTTATCCCTCACTTCATACGAATACTGCGGAGAGATTTGGAATTGAATCCAGCTTTTTGGCACGCAATCTAGTGCTTAGAAAATGAATACCACCACCCTGCCGACAACATTCAGATGATGGCAGCCTTTTTTTTTGCACCTACGGGACCCGAACCCACTAACTACGGTGTCAGCCCCATACAGCCTTAGTTCCCGATTATGGCTACCAGGCAAGCATATTTATTAAATAGCAAACCACCACGGCCTCACCTGCGCAGTATTTGTTTAACAATTAATTGTTATTTACTTCTGTTTTAATAAAATTAATACATATATCATTGTATTGTATTGTATTTTCATCCAACTGATCATACAGTGATATGGGACACGTCAATCATATTTACAGTATCAAAGGATAAAACAGTAATATACATGCCATGAGAAATAAAGAGAAATATACAATGTGGTAAAGAGGCACAGATTTTCACTATAGGCTGTTACGCCTTTCGGCGTTCAGTCTGCAAGCTTCTGTGATTTTACTGAACTCAGTCACAACACAACATGCTATAAACTGCTCAAAATTAAATTTAAATTAAATTTTGTTTGAAACATTTATAAATAAAGTCGACTGATTTCTAAGTATCACCAAGAAACCATTTCAACCCCCCCCCCCCTCTTAGCTCCCCTTCCTTCTTTGAATATCGTAATGCTAATTAACCCAGCATCGAAGTTACTCAAGTTATTATCGTTAAGTTATTGTAAGTTATTTACGCTACAAGGATCGAAAGTGATCTTTCTCGAATGAGTTGAGAACGGAATTTCCAAACGAAGAGTGTACGTGAATACTTTCATTCGTGTAACCTATAATATTTTATTTCGTACTAATGTTGAATAACCTTATTCTTATTTAAATAATACAGTCAACTATGTTATAATGAACATTCGGCTATAGTGAACCTCGATTCAAATACGTTATAATACACAGGTCTACTACACATTTCACCTATAGTGAACTTCCACTTCGGATACAGTGAACAGGAAAACATAACATTTAAGGAAATGGATGTTATGGGGTACATTGCATTGTAAAATAATGTATTTCCTACATACACTTGGTTTAGAGAAGAACATTATTTTCTTGCTTCTTTTGCTAACATGATTAAGAACAGATGGAGTTCTAGGAGGCGATGGGTAGAGAGCCCTTCACGGATATACAAAATATTATCCGCATCCGCGAATGGTTATCCGCGTATATTGTAACGATTTAACCCTCTACTGCATACTGTTGCCCTAAGGCAACAAATAACTGCAGTCGCTTAATTGCGGCCAGTATCCAGTATTCGGGAGATAGTGGGTTCGAACCACGCTGTCGGCAGCCCTAAAGATAGTTTCCCGTAGTTTCCCATTTTCACACCTTAATTAAGGCCACGGTCACCTCCTTCCCACTCCTAGCCCTTTCCTGTTCCATCGCCGCTGTAAGACCTATCTGTGAGACGTAAATCAACTTGTAAAATAAATCTTCTTCCTTCAGGACAGAGTGAATTTTCATCATCATGATAGTATTTTGTAAGCTCACCCTGTGGATCAGTGGTAGAGCGTCGGCCTCCGAATCGCAAGACCGCAAGTTGAAACCCGGCAGTGGTAGACAGATTTGTGAAGGGCGGAAAAAACTCCATTCGGCACTCGATCGTAAAATATCTCTGGTTTCGTATTTGGTGTTTACCCGACAAAACTAATTAAAACTCCGCCATAGATTGCCCGATATGGATCCGTTTCTCTGCAATTTGGTAGAGAACCGAAACGTCTAAACTGACACGCAGGCATTCTAAATGGCGTCTACTCAATATTCTGCAAACGGTAGCGTTGACCATACGATTTAAGAAAAAGTATTTGCTTCCTTCTTTCAGTCGCCTTGTGAACGTACTGTTAAGAAACCAGTAGGTCGCGAGAAACTGTTTATTCTCTCGTTTTAACACGCAAAAGCATATCGTTTGAATGTTTGTATCACTTTGTGCTGCACAAGTCACTCGGTACTCAAACCTTTTATAAATATGGGATCCAGTTTATTTTCCTACTTGTGTAGAGAATTCGTGTTAAGGGACATTCAATCCTCGCTAAGAGCACGCTCTTTTCCAACCTTCAAACAAACTACCGCATACATTTCTCAAAGAATCATACACAATGAAATTGGATACCTCCGCTTCACAAGAAATGACACATAGACAAGTCAATTCTGAAGCTTCTTCAGCAGTATTCGAACTTAAAGCCACTTCCTAATGCAAATAAACAATGTTCTAAATGACGAGCAACGGCATGCTCGCGAGACAGATTCAAAATTAGTAGCCTATTACAACCAAATACATTACGACAAATAACAAGAACTATGTGGTCAAGAGTAAAAGTGCTTAATTATCTATGGCCCGGTTTCAAGGCACAGGTAAGCAGCGAGTGTTTGCTGAAATAAATTATAAAATCAGTGAGCATAAAAAGTTCAGTATTAAAGCGAATTAATTCAACTCAGGATATCAAGTGTCGATGGTGAAATTCTGAAACTTGTGTTTATACAAAATACAGTGCAGGGCATCATAGAATTTCATGCCATCGGGCTCAGTACAAATTGTAGTTCATTTTTCGCTGCATTTCCCAAAGGCTTTTATTACAAATCCATTTTTTTTCTATGCAAGGGGAGTCTCACAAGAACAAGATTTGCTCATGTTTATTGAGTGTGTATAGATTTTATATTTATTGTGCATCTATGAAGTGTTCATGCAGTGATCACAATTATCAAAAAAGAGGTAAATTTTTAAATTAGTAGAGAAGCCGGCTAACTTTGGTGCAGTTCCCAGCCATTTATTCCTTTTCAGTACTCAGCTTCATGTATACGGCCTGGGAGAGAAGATAAAATATTCAGGTCCATTTTGGTGAACTCTGACGCCTAAATTACGGACAGCTCAGTTATTTTATTTATTTATTTATTTATTTATTTATTTATATCAAATACAGCAAGTGTCAGTGAAATTACAGTTCTCACCCAATTGTGGTGAGTATTCGATTTTTATAATAATCATATTACAAACGGCGAGCAAGGTGGTTGTAGTAAAATTACCAACTGCTTTGGGTGCACTAGACAGACGTCAATGAAATTTCGATGAATAATCAACTAATGCACAGTAAATTCAATGGTAATAATAATTTTACCGTAAAATCAACAACTGTGTTACAAATAATTGCTAGAAAATAGCTGAGTGGCTCGGAGCAATTAGTAGCTGATGACGTAGAATGATCTTGCGTATGCACGGTACAAATATACAGATTATTCCATTTCAAAATTACATAACACTATGTACAGAAAAGTAACTTTTGGAAACAGGAACAATATTTCACGCTCTACAGATCTATTTTATTAAAACGTACAGTATATGCATATATCACAATATTAGGGTTTTAATATTTCTATATTGTTTACAATGAAAGCTAAAATATTAGGCTATGTAGCATGAAATCACTATCACCTATATATAAACGTGAATGCTATAATTTTTTTTTCATTAACACAGAGGAGAAAACTACTGGATCCGGATACGGTGAACCTTATATACGAGTAAGAGGTGCAAAGTAGGAAAAATCATTCCACGGCGGTGGTCATCGTTCTGTGAGCCGGCTATTCCAGAGAAAGAAGATTACTGTTTATCAACCTGTGCTGGGATTCCAGCGAGCTCCACCATACAGTATATACGGATGGTTTTGATATTGTACCGGTAGGGAGGATAATACTCGAGATCAACATCTCGCACAATATTACAAATGTTAAGAATCTCGTTGAATGACATTCAGTTATCAGCAACAAACATAAAAGCAGATGTTGGAGTCCTTATCACATATACAATCGCATTTCATGATGCCTCTAGCTGACTAACAGGCACCCACAATTCAGCTAAGGACGACTCTCAAAAATGTTACTTGTTAGGAGTCTAGTTCATTCTGACATCCAACCACAATTAAGGGAAAGATAGATCGTAAAATTACAATATTGTTAGATGTGCAGCAGACTTTGACGTCCAACCACACTGTACTTAATAATGATAAGACACTTCTTCAACTTTATTTCACTGGAAAAGCAGAAAAGAGGGGCATTCATAAGCCATCCTGAATTATCTTTGATTTATATTTGTATTTTTGGCCACTGTAGTTAAATTAATTTTCTAAAATAAGACAAACATGACTGACGTAGTATCTGATAACAAAACTGGTAAATAAATAAATGAATAAATACATCTGAATTATTTTGTGTGTGGACTGAGGGATAACAGGTGTTATTGTGGATTTGTACTAATGTATTGTACCCGATAGGAACATGAACCAAGGACTAGTGATCAAGTGGTCGTTCATTTCTTTGTCTGGTAGCGAGTTCGCGGGAACTCGAAGCTTGGAACGCCACCGGCGTGGCTAGAATGTATTCTTCCCCCCAAGAAAGAGTTAAGGAATCCCCGGATGGAAAGTAGGGAAAAGTTATCCCCACCACATGTATTTGGTGAGTGAGAGAGGTACACGTTTTAGCATCGTAATATGGGAACCATCTTTAAAATAGTATGACCAACCTCGTTTTCTACATTAAAGGAATTAACTATTTTAATAGTACTGCACTGTATAACGATTTAGAAGAGCTGTTCGTGATTTGTGGATTTATTTAGAGTGTGTGACGTCCTTTATGGTGATAATATTCTATTAAAAGAAGGAATAGATGATTACATAACATTTGAAAGTTAAAGAGGCCATGTGTTAAATGTCTCGATGGCAACTTGACGGGGAATCCTGTGAGCGAGCCGAAATTTGAAGACAGTTATGTGTCCATTACAGGGGATTCTGCGATCAGATTTCGTCCAGGTGAGTTTTAACCATATTATAGGATCGCTGGTCACCTGATGATCGCACTATTGCGCCTCAAATACACCGCGAATAGGGTGTACAGGAAATTTGAGAGGGGGAACTTATCAGCTAATTATAAGGCTTTGGAAGCGTCACACCAGGGCAGTCTGTGCTTTATCTCTCGAGGGACAGATGTGTGCCGGTATCTGGCTATTGGTCCCGTTTTGTGGGAACTGTTAATGCAGAGAATAGTCAAAACGACTTGATAGGTGTGGTGTATGAGTAGAACTAGGATAGGGGATATAATTAAGTGTGCGTTGTAATTATTTTGACGATTTTTGTACAATAAGTTGAACTCATAGAGTTATTATTATTATTATTATTATTATTATTATTATTATTATTATTATTATTATTATTACTTCCGTCGCCAGAGACAAAGAAGGGAGAGAAGCATCACTATAATGAGTAGTGATACAGGCGTTAATTCGGAGTCGTGCTATCAATCCGCTATTTGATACAACTAAAAATACCCTGTATTAATCTATTTGCTTCCGGGACACTGAATCAAAGAACGGATCGATTAGTGCGCGGTGACGCAGACGAACGGAACGGATATTAACTGTGTGTGTATCTGTGCCATAGATACTGAAGATTTCCAGTGCCGAGAACTATGGAGTTTTGCCGCAGCAGTCACAGCCTGGAGATGGAATCTACAGCTATCGTCGTGGACATGAGTCAACACTAAAACCGAGGACGCCCCGTAGCAAACCAAGGTGTCATCGAGGGACAAGAAGGCTGAGTAATACCATTCTATTATGCATGACGTCAGGGGTACGGAAAATTAATTTCATAATGCTGTTAGTTAAATTCCTAGTTAGTTAAACTGTAAATGTGCAAAGGCGTGGCACAGAGTTTATTTTAGTAACAAGTCTGAGTGACTTAATTTGTAGATATGGGGAAATTTGTTTGTGGGAAGTTTTTCCTTTTCCATTTTATTTGGAGAATACTGCTAGTATCCTTGGGGTTACCTTTCTGTATAGTTGATTTGAATATAATGGCGAGTATCATTAGTTCTTGGGATTGGTTGGGTAAGGGGGCTGGTACTCAACCGGCTGACCTATCATGAATGCCAAGTAATAGTGTAGATTATCCTGTGTGAAAGAACACATGTTGCTGTGAATAACCCAGACAGCCAAAGAGACGACCTCCATGAAATATATAGCTAGGTCCCATTTCTTTATTGCGAACGACTATAACGTGTGGTTTCGATAACAATAGGGTCCTAATTACACTTCGAGTTGTGTGGAGTTACAATTATTGTACTTGTTTGTAATTAATGTGAAAGTTTTTATCGTCATGAAGTAAGTGTAAAGTAAGGAATTAGTGACCATGTAAGTCACGTACGCCCATCAGATGGAGGTTAGACCCATTTTAAAAGATTCATATTAATAATTTTATAATATAATAATAGAATCCGGCGTTTTGTTCTTTAGATTTCTGTGTCTGCTGGGTTACTATCGAACGAGCTGTGTGAAAGAGTGTGTGTGTGAAGGAAATAAGCTGCTGTAAAATGCGTCAGGCGACGATGTTAGAATGGATTTGAAGTCAGGACTCACGGTGTGAATTTTCGGAGTCAGATTGTGGGTGGACACCTGTGAAGGCTGTTTGAATTGATAAATAAGAAATAAATTATAAATATGTTGGGACTTGTGATTAGTGTTTCGCTGTGTTGTGTATATATATATTTCTGTATGTATCGAGCGTTTTGTGTTTAATTGTGTTGTGATGTCATTCAACGTCGACACTGGTGTCAACCAATGGTGCGAGGGTTTGTGTATATACGGGTGGAGGTTCGATGTGAACCCAAGGCGTCTGAAGATGTGTTTGTTTATGTATATTATTTAAGGATATTCCAGTGGGAAATCGGTTAATGTTAGATTAGGTGTCACTCAGATTTGTTTATATTTGAGTCTTATGATTTTGTTTGCCCTGTAAAATTGGGAGTAGCTTCAGTGATTAATACTTAATATTCCGTACACGTGAAGTCATGAAATAGACTCTTTTTGAATGGTTATATTCGGTCTTATTTCCAAAGTTTAAACAATGCTCAATGTAATCCAAAGTCTAATTATGTGAAATTCGATTATGTATTCACCTTGTATATTTGCATCATTTTCCATCATCAACAGGATTATAATTGTTACTGAGTTTTGGTGGTAGGTAGAGGTGTAAGAAGGTGCGGGCGTGAATGGGTCTCAAACTACGGAATCAAAGTTAATGTAAAAGTTAACAAGGTTATATTTCCTTTTCAATATTAAGTAATAACAAAGAACAGGTACTTAGTAGCCGAAACACAATTTGAAATGTACAATTACAGGGATTACAGAGTTTGGGCTTCGAGCCCTGAGTTCACAATTTTTGAGCAACTAGCCCAACTTTCCGATATACAAATTTTAACAAAGGGGCAGAAGACCCCAATCAAACCCTGGAGCACTTGCTCCAAATTACACAGTAAAGCCTCCTCGAGGCATACAACACTCCGTTTCCAAAAGAGCCACACACTCTTTAATTTAAGCCTCTCCTAGGCCACACCAAACTCCACCTTCAAGTTGTCCTCAACGGACATAAACACAGGGGTAAAATACCCAATCTACTGAGGTCTATTAAATGAAAAGCAGGTTAATTGAATGACCTCTAAAACAATTTGAGAGGAGGCGAACTTGCACTCCTAATACACTTTGATTTTAAAACCTACTTTGGCACTAGGCCGTTATTACAAGGGCTAATCCCATACTACAGAGGTGACTTAATAGCAATTTACATTACATTACGGAAGAATTGGTTGAGAGAATAAGTTCACCTCAAGACGATGTGAGTGGGAGCTCGAGAGGGTTAAGCACTCTCTATCCCGATATGTCGTTTTAAAATAGAATAGATACCAGTTGTTTTTACATTTTAGGAAAAGGTTACATGGTTGAACGCTTAGAACCCACCCCGAAAGTTAAACTGCTGAGCAAGAAAAGAAAAAATTTATTAATCGGCCATTACCTTATTGTTGACCGCCGCCGAGGAAAGAGGCGCTTCCCGCCTCCTGCTATGTACTTAATACACTGAAAGATGGAACAGAAGTGGCCCGGAGACCCTAAAATCAGCAATTTATATACTCTCGCGGAAGTTTCTAGGCGTTAGGGGAATGAAAACACCCGCCCACAATGTTTTTATTGGATAGGACCCCGCAACAGATACAAGTTGGGGGAAGATACACCAGATTGGTCAGAAATTACTAAAAGAAATTCGGGATTGGATAAATCTAAAACAAGGGGAAAAAGGGGGGTATACAGCCAACTTAAACAATAACAGAAAGAAATTTAACAAGAAACAAACTTTTGAAATAAAATTTTCTCCAACAAATAGTTCTTTGACTCCGCACTAGGGTGCGCTATTGTTGATCTTCAGTAGTGTCCTCTAGAAGAGAAAGTTCACACTTCTTACTTCAAGTGAAACAAAAACACATCAAAAGTGACACAGTTCAAAAACTCAAAATTTCCCACGTGGTGACATCTTCTGAGAAAGTAGAGAATTAATAGAATAGATAAAGTTCAACCTTCCTCCAGAAGAGGAGTTTCAACTGGCGCAACTTTTAAATAAACGGTGTAGAGGTGTACCGCCCAGTACAATAATAAACACTTTTGATTTTACAATTTAAAATATTGTTCTCATTCGATTACAGTTATATGACACCCGTATTCTCCTACCCTGTATGCAGCTAAGTTATTTATATATTTTTGATGCCCATTATGGGCAGGTGTATACAATAACTAATTAATTGAACCCAGAATTGAGATAAACCCCTAAGGATTTGATGACAAAATAAAACTGTTTTTCATACTGTGGGTCACAACCCTTAGAGAGTTGGAATAATAATAATAATAATAATAATAATAATAATAATAATAATAATAATAATAATAATAATAATAATAAATTACATTTCCATAAAAATTTATCCGTTCCTATTAAGAATAGGAAACTAACTGCTGAATTACGATTATGCTGATCATTTTTACAACAGAGCAGCTATGATTAGCGTGATAACATGATCTGTATGAGTTATCACATTATTCAAATGCCCACACGAACTTCCAGATTACTGATTATTAAAACCATAATAAATTAACCTAGTAGTACCCTATGATACCAATATACACGCGTTTATATTCCCCAACAACTTGGCGATTTTCGTGCGAAAAAAGTTTCATCTCTTTTACAATGCTAGTTGCTTTACGTCGCACCGACACAGATAGATCTTGTGGCGACGATGGGACAGGGAAGGGCTAGGAGTGAACAGGAAGCGGCCGTGGCCTTAAGGTACAGCCCCAGCATTTGCCTGGTGTGAAAGTGGGAAACCACGGAAAACCATTTTCAGGGCTGCCGATAGTGGGGTTCGAACCTACTATCTCCCCAATACTGGATACTGGCCGCACTTAAGCGACTGCAGCTATCGAGCTCAGTCTCTCTTTTACAATGCTAGAATGAGATGTGTGGGGCATGAGTTACAAATAATTTATTTCCCGAAAATGGGGTCCTATGGGCAAGTAGTTCACGAGTCACTGCTCTACAAATTGTTTCAAAAGGAACACCACGCAGCAACTGGTAGTGCTGAGATTCGAGCCTCGGTGGAGCTTCTGAATCTAATTGTGGAGAATGACGTAACGCCGTTCCACTACGTAAGTAGGTGAGCGTGATAGACTTCTGAGAAACATATGCCGGTCAATTTAAGACAAGGAACTTATACCTGCTTTGTTCTTATCAGTGAGAAGCGTTTGAACAGCCTTTGTACAGTTCAAGGTACAACGAAGGCATCGCAGAGCACGCGCGCGACTTAAAGAGAACTGGGGCGGAAAACAAATAATAATAGGTAGGAAGTATTCAGTAGCAAGACCAGTAAACACCCAGTTGACTGTAGATTATACAGGGTTATGTATATTCTGTGAGAATAGGCCTCGGCTGAGTTTTCAGGAGTTTACTCGACGTGAGAAGACTGAATTCTGGGAACTGCCTCCACAGTCGTATGCGCGAAAATCTCGTCTTTCCTAGAGCATCCTTTTCTAGAGTAATGAAAAATTACATTTCTCTACAAAAATTAACGGAAACCAGCATATTGAACGTGATTAGGCCTATTTATTTATATTTTTTGCTGAAAAATTAGTAACTCCATTGCTCGTGGCGACGTTAAGGCTCCTGGCCCTCTTCCACACTTAACCACGTAACGTAAAAAATAGAATGTTTAAAATGTGTACGTAATTTTACAGCAAGTAGAAAAGAAAAACTATACAGCAACTACTGCAAGTTAATGGAATTTTCAGTCGCGCAGAAAGGTGAACAGCTGGTGACAAGCACGCCGGGCTGTACTCACTGCGTACGGCTGACCACACTCCTTCCGATCTAAGCGCAGTCACACTGACGCAACCAGGTAGTGTGTGCACCTCTCTCCTCGCGGCAAATGGTATGGCTCCTCCAGCACGGCTACAGAACGGAGCAACTGACTATATAAACTTACATGTAAACTAGATTAGGTAAGTTTTTTTCCTAGTTGTTTAACTTCGCGCTAACACACTGAAGGTTTTCAGGACGCAAGGATGGGACAGGGCTAGGACTGGGAAGGAACCGGCCGTGGCCTTAAATTAAATACAGAAAAATGAGATTACTACTAATGATAATACAAGCAAGATAAAAAAAGAGTTAGAATTTTGAGAAATATGTAAATACTTTACGATTAACACGTAAAATAGATGACCTAGTTAAAAATAAAGATCTCTGGGTTGAAATAGTAAAATAGGAAACACACTGACACATTATAACATTAATATAAAGCATTCGAACATGTCTGACGCAAAAAAAAGTACCACGTGATAGATACTGTAGAAATAAGTATCTAGTCAGTATGAGTTTGAAATATTATTGTCGACACTATTCTTAATTATAAACAAACGTACGAATCTTTAAGCCAATGAGTTCCAAACAATTTTCCACCACTGCAACAGCAGAAGTGCTCGGCTGGGGCTCCGGCATCGCAGATATACTGTATAAATGATACGTGTAAAGAAATGGAATCAGAGATAAGGCTTTTTTGCGGATAATGTTATTCGACGCCAGAACCACATCCCGAAGGCCTTTAGTTTCAGCACTTCCGCTTTCCGCAGGGTCCATGTTTCTGACCCATAGCTTAACAACATCCCACACAAAACTTTTCACGAAGTGTTTTCATACCTCCGTGCCGATGGTCATAGATGTTAGTAGAGACGTTCTTTTTTGAAATCGCTCCCTACGCGTTTACTTCTCTCGTACATTTTCCGTCAGATGTTATCCGACTGCCTAGATATTTGAATTCCTTTACTTAATCTACTTTTTCTCTATCCATCAGCACACTGGCAATTTGGTAATTACCCCTTGTACAGGTCCATTATCATGGTCTTCATTTTGGTATTCTTCTCATGCCGCACCTCTCTTTTAGCAATTCGTTCGTATGATTTAGTGCCTTTCCCATGCCTTTGTCATTTTTAGTTTTCAGTGCTATATCATCTGCAAATCGTATGGTACTGTACAGTTTGCTATTAACATGTAGTATGCCATGCTTGTTGGTAGCTGAAACTTACTTTATGGTGATAATCCACATCCTTGTCTTACGCCCTTTCCAATGGTATCTGTAAGATTTTAAAACAGAAGGAAAGACATTTCAGGAAAATATTTAGGCCCAGTTTATAGTGTTATTTTCGTATGTATTTGCTGTATGAAGATAATTTACACCAAAGAAATACAGAATACCTAATCCGATAAAACTATTTGATATGTCTTTGTATTTGTATTTCATTCTAATCAATTTGAGTGTTGTGAAATATCTCTTGAAGTAAAGGTTGAGTTATATATTTAAAGAGAACAAGTTTGGATCTACAAGGAATTTCATATTAACATTAACAACTCCTCATGACGCAGCAAAATGTAGGTCAGTGTTTAAATAACCATACGGAAGATAAAGTGCATGAAAGAATTACTAAAAACTTTTCCAAGTGCTCACAGATCAGAAGAAACGCAGTTTAATAATACAACTGTCCAACTGTTCAACCGGTATGGAGGAGGGAAGAAACTTTTGGTAATTCCCTCCTCATAATAAGAGGCAGCTACGTTCATGTCGTGTAGTAAGTACACCGAGTCTGACAAAAAACTCGAGTAGAAAGAAATAGTGAAGTAGGCCTAATCAACAAGAAGAAATTAAGTCTGTTCTGCTAACAATGACATTTGCCATAACACTAAAAACGGTATATCGTTTACGTCAAAGAAGTAAAAAAGACGTAGTAGACAAAACCATGAGATCATATTCATTATTTTACCGTTTGCCACTCATCTACATTTAGGGCTGTCGCCCGGGTGGCAGATGCCCTATCAATTGCTTGCCTAGTATTTTTTAAATGATTTCAAGGAACTTTGAAATTTATCGAACATCTTCCTTGGTAAACTATTTCAATCGCCAATTCCTTTACATTTAAAAGGGTTATCGGCCCCAATTTCACCTCTTGAATTCCAACTTCTTCATATTATGATCTTTTCTATTTCTAAAAATGTCATCCAAGTTTTTTCGTCAACTATTGTCATTCCACTCCTCGTCTCCACTGACAGCACGGAACTTATCACTTAAACGAGCTGATGAGTGACTTTCCATTTTCATATTTATAGACATGTTAGGCCGGAGCGTTTTCAAGTAAAAGTTCATCTAAGATCTTCGCTGCAATAGGACAGTGCTTCTGCATCCCTCTTGAAACAGATTTCTATAAATAGTTAATAAAATGTGCCAGCCCCGTGATGTAGGGGTAGCGTGCCTGCCTCTTACCCGGAGGTCCCGGGTTCGATACCCGGCCAGGTCAGGGACTTTACCTGGACCTGAGGGCTGGTTCCAGGTCTACTCAGCCTACATGATTGGGGAACTATCTGACGGTGAGATAGCGGCCCCGGTCTAGAAAGCCAAGAATAACGGCCGAGAGGATTCGTCGTGCTGACCACACGACACCTCGTAATCTGCAGGCCTTAGGGCTGAGCAGCGGTCGCTTGGTAGGCCAAGAACCCTTCAAAGGCTCCGGGTTCGATTCCCGGCCAGATCTTGGGGTTTGGTTTAGTTCATAAAATAGTAGCCGGGCTGACTGGCTCAGACGGTTGAGTTGCAGGCCTTCTCACCCCAACTTGGCAGGTTCGATCCTGGCTCAGTCCGGTGGTATATGTAGGTGCTCAAGTACGTCAGCCTCGTGTCGGTAGATTTACTGGCACGTAAAAGAACTCCTACGGGACCAAAAACTGGAAAAATACTTAGTGGGAAAAAGCCAATAAAATTATTCATATTAGGCCTATCTTTTTTCCGCCAATACGGATTATTTTCCGTGTAACCCCGAACGGCCTAGCGGGGATACGCTTACCACCTCTTGGGAACGCTACAATAGATCACCGGTAAACGCCTCTCCCAGTCAAAGAATTAACAGGAATAAGCCTTTTAGATATTTTGACCAAGTGGTTCTACAGCCTTGGTGGAACTTGGCCTACCAAGCGACCGCTGCTCCACCCGAAGTCCTGCCGATTACAACATGACCTGTGGTCAGCGTGACGAATTCTCTCTGCCGTTATTCTTCGCTTCCTAGACCGAGATCGCTATCTTGTCAGACAGCTCCTTAGATGTTCTCACGTAAACTGAACGGAACTCGAAATAGCTTTCAGATCCAGGTAAAAACCCATCATCTGGCCGGGAATCGAACCCGGAGCCTCCGGGTACAAGGGAGGCTCGTTACCCCTAGACCGCGCGACCAGCGAAAGAAAATATACTCAAGCAAGTAATTACTACAAACCGAGTGCACTGACTACACAGTCTGAGTCATCTGGCTGCGAGATTGCATTCAAAATACTGTGGGTTCGAACCCCATTAAAGCATTTACAAACCACTCTCAAGCGTAAGGAGAAAGGTTGAAGAATAATCATAGAAACCTTCTGTCCATCTAGCCTGAATTCGATTTGCAACTCTACAATGAGTATAAGCCTAGTTTGATGGGCTGCACTCAATCTTAAGTCAAACGAACTAAAAAGATGAGAGGATTAAAATCTCACCAATGGGACATTTTTTTTGCTTAATTGCAGTCTTCAACTCCACGCAAATGCCGGAATATTTCCTAACCGACTATGGTCGCTTCTTTCCCATCTTTTCTCATACAAATAGGCCTATATATACCAGTGCTGGCCTTCTGAGCTCAAGTTGGCGAGTTCGATCCCGGTTCAGTCCAGTGGTATCTGAGGATGCTCAGCTCAAATACGTACAATCTCCTGTCGGTAGATTTAGAGGCACGTCAAAGAACTTCTGTGGGGCAAAATTCTGACACCTCGGTGTCTCCGAAAACCCGTAAAAGTACAGCAGTCAGCGAGACTTAAAATTATTATTATTATTATTATTATTATTATTATTATTATTATTATTATTATTGCATCATCGGTCTGTTATCAGACCAACTGTACTTTACGGGAGTGATAGCTGGATGGACTCGGGATATCTTATGATAAAGTTGGAAGTAACAAACATAAAAGTAGCAAGAATGATTGCTGGTACAAGCAGGTGGGAACAATGGAAGAAGGGTACTAGGAATGAGCAGATACCGAGCTCGATAGCTGCAGTCACTTATGTGCGGCCAGTATCCAGTAATCGAGCCCCACTGTCGGCAGCCCTGAAGATGGTTTTCCGTGGTTTCCCATTTTCACACCAGGCACCTTAATTAAGGCCACGGCCGCTTCCTTCCAAATCCTAGGCCTTTCCTATCCCATCGTCGCCGTAAGATATATCTGTGTCGGTGCGACGTAAAGCAAATAGAAAAAAATGAGGAGATACGGGATAAGGTTAGGAATGAACTCGATGGTTGAAGTTGTACGCATAAAACGGCTTCGGTAGTGGGGCCGGGTGAGGTGAAAGGATGAGGATAGGTTACCTAGGAGAATAATGGACTCTTATGGAGGGTAAGAGAAGTAGAGGGAGACCAAGACGAAGATAGTTAGACTTAGTTACTAACGATTTGAAGATAAGAGATATAGAACTAAACGACGAGAACACAGAACTAGTTACAAATAGAGGATAGTAGTGGCGTTTAGTAAGTTCACAGAAGCTTGCAGACTGAATGCTGAAAGGCGTAACAGTCTCTAACGAAGATGGCTGTATTATTATAGTATACCAGAACAGACATCACAGCCACACAAGTTACAAAATCGCGCGCGATAAATAATTAAAAACAAGAGGAATGTATATTCACTTTCTTGATTAAACTCTTAAAGAATCTATTTCAGACTTCGAGGTTCTGTACAGTTAAGATGTTCCAGGTTCTGTTTTACGTACTACGCACAGGATGTCTGGCGCAGTTCACACCCCGCGACACGTAACGCAAACGTAAGACGAAACTCACTTCACGTGGACAGGAAGTTCCGACTTGCACAAGATTGCTCTTTGTGGCGAGTATTTTGGGAGTAGGATCAATTGGCGTTGGTGTGGTCTGCAGCACAAACACTCGACGTGCCTGCAGTCTGTGCTCAAAAATAGTTCTCGCCAGACACCGTTCACAGCGAAATAGGAAACCGCTTGATGCAACTGGTCTTCGGAAAGAGAGAAGGGTCACTCCATATCAAATCGAACAGTGCTGTCCTTCCTGATGACTCCAATGTTAGTCATTTTCATTTGAGTAGGGAACATTGAAACAACAATTATATTATCTATTGTTAATGCCCACCTCTGTGGTGCAGTTGTTAGCGTGATTGGCTGCCACCCCCGGAGGCCCGGGTTCGATTCCCGGCTCTGCCACGAAATTTGAAAAGTGGTACGAGAGCTGGAACGGAGTCCACTCAACCTCGTGAGGTCAAGTGAGTAGAGGTGGGTTCGATTCCCACCTCAGCCATCCTGGAAGTGGTTTTCCGTGGTTTTCCACTTCTCCGGGCAAATGCCGGTATGGTATCTAATTCAAGGCCACAGCCGCTTCCTTCCCTCTTCCTTGTTTATCCCTTCCAATCTTTCCATCCCCCCTCAAGGCCCCTGTTCAGCATAGCAGGTGAGGCAGCCTGGGCGAGGTACTGGTCCTCCTCGCCAGTTGTAACCCGCAACCCAAAGTCTCACGCTCCAGGACACTGCCCTTGGAGGGGTAGAGGTGGAATCCCTCGCTGAGTCGGAGGGAAAAACCAACCCTGGAGGTTAAAAAGAAGATCTATTGTTAAGATGTGGTCTACACCGCAGGTTCGATTCTCAGCCAGATCAGGGACTTTTACCGGGATCTTAGGGCTGGTTCGAGGTTCATTCAGCCTATGCGAAAACAACTAAAGAGTTATTTCACGGCGAGATAGCGGCCCGCCTAGAATAAACAAAAATAATATCCGAGAGGATACGTCGGGATAACCAAGCGTCACTTCGTAATCTGCAGGCCTTCTCAAACACGTAGCATATTACAGATTTGAAAACTGGTATTTGGAATTTCCTGTAAATGTAAAGAAACATAAATGTATTTTTACGGAAAATCCAATCAAGGGGAACTGAAAAACGGGGTGGATTTTTAAAATGAGCATATCTACAGTATATCTCAAAAACTTAATATGTTGCAGACGTGAACATTTGTATTTGGAATCTCCATTAAAAATGAGGAGACACGTGTGCTTTGGTTTTCGGGAAAAAAAACCCTTAACGGGGGGAGGGGGTGAAAGAATTAAAAAATTAGATGAATTGTTGTATGATAATGTATGTATATATACCAAAAAATCTGAAGATATTACAAACGTTAAAACTGGGATTTGGAATCTCGTAATGAATATAATAATTACTAGTAGGTTAAATATAATATCAGATCTAATATATAAATTGTTGCATTGTCGTGTCATTGTCTTCTATTCGTAATTCAGCCGTTAAGTAAGGCATGTATTCACAGTAGGTTACTCCAAAAGACTTCTGATACAAAAGTAAGTATTCTATAAGCTGAGGAAAGGGAAGATACATGTTGTCTTAGACAATACAGCATTGTTAAGGTCTAGGACAAAATTAATTATATTTAGTGTAGTAATAGTCAAATCATTATAAGAGAAAAATGTAATGCATGCATCAAACTTAATGCATTGCAATAAAACAGTGCCCTCTCTCCAGTTTCAGGCGATCTGGAACTAGGGGATGGGAGTACTCTATTCTACGAAGATAGAGATGATGATGATGATGATGATGATGATGATAATAATAATAATAATAATAATAATAATAATAACAACAACAACAACAACAATGGTATGGCCTAGGCTACCATGTACATGTACTTTACTTGACGCTACTTTAAACTTCTTGCATGTCAATTTCACGTTCCGTCTTCTTCTTCTTCTTCTTCTTCTTCTTCTTCTTCGTCTTCTTTTCTTCATGGGGCCTCTAAATAATAGTTCCTAATTAGCGTGAACCTCTAAGATCATTTGCTACCATGTTTTTCCTTCATTCCCACCTAGATATACCTGTTCCCTTCACAAAGCTGCAGGTTGTTCTTATCTGGTCTTCTTGGTTTTTTCCTCTCTCTTCACCTGATAGTCCTAGAGTGGAGAGTCTGATTCTACCCAGTGCCTCACATTCGAAAAGTATGTGTTCAGCTGATTCCTCTGCTTCATTGCATTTCCTACATATGTTGTCTCTTATTACTAATTCTATGTAGGTGTTTTTTCAGATGGCAGTGTCCTGTCAACAGTCATACTACCCATCTTATATTTTCTCTGCCGAGTTTCAACAGTTTTTTGGTATGCTTCTTGTTTGGTCCTTTTATCAGTTCCTTTGCAACCCTGCAACGTTCCGCTTTACTTTGCCAGATGCCGGAGATTTGGATTGGTCGATTCATTTCACAGTTTTAATGTTTGCGTGAACGTCAAATTTGTCAGCAGAGACATTCATATGCAGAGATCGTACGGCATAAAGTGCCGAACGGAATTTTTTCCGCCCTACTAAAGTTCGGCTAACTCAGTTTCGCATCCGCGACACTACCGCTGGCCATGACTGCGGCGCAGTTCTTGCACGGCACAAGAGCCCTACGGGAGAAAACGTCCAATGCTTTGCAAACCTAATACTATCGGGTTCGGAGAGGAATCAGAATTAACTAAGAGAGATCGGTGAAGAGTCTTTAAAGAGAGGAATCCGGAACAAATGTGTGGAAGTATTTTTAGATGTATGCAAGACCCTTGGTAAACATCATGCACCATTAGTTAGACCCAGGAATTGACAGTACTGTTTCTAGGAGGAGGTCATAAAACACTGCGGAGTGGGCCAATTTCTGTGATTAATAGTACTGCAACCAATCCATCTGCTGCAATGAGCACTTAAATCATGAGGAAGTTATCTTATTACAAGCTTACGACTTCATTTTAATCTTCAAACTTCATTTCTTCTACTGAACAAAAGGGCAATAAAGTTGAAATATTACTTAGCCTAATTCACATACCAGCCCACTTTATTCTGGTTCAATTCTTCTCACAGTGAACATTCGAAACAACGGATTTATTGCTTTCATGTTGATTTACACATCTATAAAACGACTTGGACAGCATCTTTATGAACGAAAATATGAAATAACAATTCTGCAGTAACAGGTAATACACACACTGATAAGGATAGTAGTATAGTAGTTTAAACTGAATGGTGGTGGTGGTGATTGTTTTAAAAGGAAGTACAACTGGGACACCATCCTCTATTAACACTAATCAGAGAGAAAAATATTGAAGGAGTCTGGCACTTCGAAAAATGAAGGTATCAGCCAAAGAAAGACAAGGCCACGAAGGGCGTGAGAATGAAGGTTCCATGCGTAATACCGTACGGGTCGGAAAAGAACAAGAGTTAACCGAGGGAGGTGGGATAGGATAGATGAAGTGAGGAGCCTGACAAGTAATTCTAGGACTCAGGTGACGGCCCCGTGGTCGCCAACTCACTATCCCTGGTTACGAGCCCGTGTGGCCCCTTTCATCGCCTGTTACGACAGGCAGGGGATACCGTGGGTGTTATTCTACCATCCCACCCACACGGCGGTTTAAACTGAATCAAGGTACAGCAAAGCTAATGCAGTGATCTCGCAGTCGCGAACAAGGGTATTATGTAAAAAGAAGTAATCTCTGGGACGAAGCTACGAGTACCTTTACATCGCTCTGGTTTCATTCTTTTTTTCAATCTGCTTTTACGTAACCCCAACACAGACAGGTCTTATGGCGACGATGGGGTCACGAGTGGGAAGGAAGCGGCCGTGGCCTTAAGGTACAGCCCCAGTTGCCTTGTGTGAAAAATGGGAAACAACAGAAAACCACCTTGAAGGCTGCCGACAGTGGGATTCAAACCCACTAACTCCCAAATGCAAGCAGATAGCTACGTGACCCAAACCGTACAGCCACTTACTCGGTGGATCTGGTTTATATGGTAGTGACAATTGGGTGGACTTAGCATATCTTATTCACAAGTTAGAAGCAACAGACATGGAAGTCGAGAGGATGACTTCTGACAAACAGGTGGAAACAACGACAGGAGGGTACTCAGAATGAGGGGACAAAGACTAAGTTAGGAATGAAGTCGATGGCTGAAGCTGCCTACGCACAATCAGGCTTCGGTGGTGAGAATGGAGAATGGAGAAGGATAGTTTACTTAGGAGAACAACAGACTCGGCCATGGTTGGTGAGATAAGTAGAGGGAGACCAAGGCAAGGGGCCGAGCGGGGAGGGGGCGGTGATTAGCTCAGTGGCTTAACTGCTAGCTTCCCAGTCGAAAGGATGAGTTTCAAATCCCGGTCGATCCTGGATTGAGATTTTCTTCTCAAAAATCAAGGACAACCGACCCAAACCCCCGGCCAAGACCAAAATGAGTCTGGGCGCCTCCAGCGATCCCAGAAATAACTGGAAAAGTCTGAACAATTTGTCCGGCTTAGAAGGCTCCGGATTCGATTCCCGGCCAGATCAGAAATTTTAGAGGCTAGGTGATTGTGTTCATCTTAATACACGTTCTCATTTACACATACTATACCACCAGAAACCATAAAACACGTAATGGTGAGTAGATCCCTTCATATAGGGTGACGTGTGGAAGGGCATTCGGCCGTAAAACTGGGTCAAGTAAACATCAAATGCACACTCCAATAAATCGGCCAAGAAGAAGGCGAAGAAGCACTAAATAAGATGACAGCGCTAGTTGGAAAGAGAGGATTGTGGAGGTGTTTATTTAATTCATAGAGGCTTGCAAACTTGAACGCTGAAAGGCATACCAGTCTATAAGGAATTTGTAATAATAATAATAATAATAATAATAATAATAATAATAAACACATGTGTGTTAACGACCCTTCCATAGCCACTGACTTCAAGCGATGGCAGAATGTTGAAATAGTGTCCAGAAAAAAAAGTTCCTTAACTTGTCAAGGAAATCTCTCAACATAGGTCTATCGCACTGAGGCACTCCTAAATGCCAACTGAAAGTGCCGCAAATCGGTCCCACAGTCGGAAGACTCGACCCTGGTTCAGACCGCTGGTATATGAAGGTCCTCAAACATATCAGCCTCACGTTAGTAGATTTACCGCCATGGAAAAAATAACTCCTGTGGGACAACATTCACACACCTCGGCGACTCCGAAAACTGTTAAAAGTATTATCATTATTATTATTATCATATTTAGTCTCCGCTACAGAGCCGCAGCCCTTCTGAAGTAGTGCCGCAGACCTGTAGTGGTGCCTTCTACGCAGCGGGCCTGCCTATTTTCCACATTCCGATTATGCGGCTGTCTCACGGCGAAGTGAATTTCTACCGGACGGTTCCTATGGCTGTGCTAATTTAATTTTGTCAGGTGACAGACATTTGTAACATGCCGACAATGATATGTTGTGCTAAGATTTCTTTACACCTTCGGTCACGTTCGAACCCGCGGATTACCACTGATCTACCGAGACAGTTTACAGAAATAATGCGAACAACAAAATAAGAAATGCATTAAATTGCGAACGCAAATAGCAATATTAATTCAGACTTCCAGCTGCTGTGAAAGAAGTACATTGTTAACTTCCCCAGATTACAGCTCCTGCGGCACAACACAGGTTGTTGAAATATTAGAAGTTTGCTTCTTGTGTCATATGTGTGAATCAGCAAAGGAGTTTACTTTGAGAAACACTGTTCTATCTCAAGGATTATCCTGGGAGCACACTCATATTTGTTCCGCCGCCTGTGACTGTCGTAACATTGTAGGAATTATAGGACACAAACGGACACAGGGAGGACAAGATGGCGCGGAAGGAGTCAGCCACGGCACACAAAGCGAGCGTGACGTACCCGCACGGAGTGAGATAAGAAATGGAACAGTCTTCTTTTGTGGTAACTAAAATACGGTACGGCGTAGGCCTGGGGCAATTAGTACCGCTTTGACAACCAACGACAAAGGAGGATCATATGCAAAGGAGGGATGCTGAGAGGACGCTACTAAATGACAGTCGTCGAGACGACACCGCAACACCGAAGCTTGAGCTAGTAACTTTCTTTCCTATAACTCGAATATAAGCACAAACCGACACGCTATTACACCGGAACAAGCGTACGGTAATATATATTAGATAATCAATGGATTCCTTTATAGTCGTTCCCACTGGCATTTGCTGGATGATAATTTTCACAGCTCTTGACATAAAGCTTTTTTTTTTATTATTATTATTAGAAGAAACTTTACAAAATATATTAACATGATCCTGGCATTCTCTCAGGTCACACTGGAAATTAATTCCTGGCGGGTTATCCACTCTATCTCACTTCGTGGCAATGTTATGAATAGTGGAAGCCTTTACCTTGCATTCCTCCAGGAAATTTCATGGCCTGTACAGAGGTAACGTTTGCTTTCATACGCTGTACAGTTTGAAAGTAAAATAATAACTCTAGGGTTATATTTTAAATATACAAGGTTCTCTATCCAGACTAAAAATTATCAAATATTACAAGCCCTAGGACGATCCAAGTTTGCATACGAATAGTCCCTAACCCCATCATCCCGAGTTTTGTTATTACCATCAATAAAGCACAAGTTCGCGATTCCTTCTGTCCGCCTTATATATCAACAGAGGAATTAAACTGTTTGCGACAATGTTTCTAATTTACAATGTACATCAACTACCGCCTCTTCGTGTTACAGGATGTATTATTCTAATAATCACAAATGGGGCTCTGGATGTTTTACGAAGAAACAATTGCGTATTATAAACCGATACGGCTGTCTGAATTTAAACTTAAAACTTCTTTCAACCGAAAAAAAAAAAAAAAACAGAAGAGTATGTGGCACAGAGTTTTGTCTTTATTCCTCAGCTCGATGTTTCCCTTTATTCATGTTATTCAATTTCAGCAACAACTCGACAAATAAAGCTGAAGATCCTACGCATAATGTATTTACAAAGGATCCTTCAAAACTGACTCATATTTAAGTGGGGCCGATGACCTAGATGTTAAGCCACTTTAAACAAATATCATCATCATCATCATCATCATCATATTTAAGACGTTACTGCGAGGAGAAAGGCTTGATAACACATTCCATCATCTCCCAGAGTAGGCCTACTGGCATGTCGTGGAACAAGAAGGAAATCTCAAGAGGAGTACTAATATTAAATATCAATACTCGCTGCTGTAGGAATGCATAAACCAGTGGGCGGTAAGGTGTGTTTCTTGTAATTTTTTAACCACGTGCTGAATACATTTCCTGCCGATTATTTCACTCATCAAAAACAAGAAACTAAAGATTTATCTACTGTATTTTAGGTACTGCTCTGGCATGCATGCTATAAATTGTGTCTTGAAATTTGTAAAGAGATTAGACAACAAGGACACAAACATTCTTGCAATAAATTACGTAAGCAAACACTTCCACAATAAAAAGAGCAAACGTTGTCGTCGCTAGACCAAGAAATTCAACATACCTCACAGTACATTCCTAAGAATATCTCAGGGGTAGAGCTGCCAACAGGCGGAACTTAAACTATTATTATTATTATTATTATTATTATTATTATTATTATTATTATTATTATTATTATTATTATTATTTTCAGGAATATATCAAATGATGACCATTATCATGCTTGTTGTTTAAAGGGACCAAATTTTAGATAATCGGCACCTAATGGTACGAGATGAGACGAACTGTAATGACAATTAAAGTACCAAAACTCATCCAATGACTAGAATTTTAAAAAATACAATGAACAATGATTATGAACTTCAATCGGTGGGCCTGACTCCCAATGCCCCACCTTCTCATAAAATAATTTAAAACAATGGTATAAACGGAACAAGGGACTGCTTCCAACGCAAAATCCTAATCGTTGGTAAAGTAGAACCATGGTGTTCCTCGAGTGATGGTACTAGTCACAGGTAATCTCATGGTTCAAATTCCATCATCCCTTGGTCGCCCCTTTTCAGACGCCTCTTTCGACAGGCAGGCGATACCGTGGGTGTATTCTTCATCTGAGTCCCTCATCCACAGAGTGTACGGAATATATTAGTTTCTCACCAGAAGTTACTGTTACAAAGTAGAATACCGGTACATGTCTCGATGTATGCAATCTTATACGTAAATATTCCTCGCGTATTCGCCACATTCATATGTAAGAAAAATGTAGAAAAAACCACCGTTTTCATTCTAACGTCCGTTTAACAAGATTATTTCAATACAACAGCAAACAAATACAGTCAGTTTCAGCACAAATTAAAAAATATAACTCGTTTTCGCAATATAACTGCCAATATCAGATACCATGATCAAAAGTTACATTTAAAAATACTAACATTTCAAAAAAATGTTTTATGTGGAAAGGCCTTTTTCCCTCTTATTTGGGGTCAGCACTAATGTGGATTAAGCCCAGTTTTACGGCAAGATGTCCTTCCTTACGTCAACCCTACGTAGAGGGACATATTCTCAATTGCATGTTTCTGCGGTGATTAGCAGTGTAACGTTGTTATGTTGAGATGAACACGAACACCCAGCGCTGAGCTAGAGGAATTAACCAAAAGCGGGAATCGAACCCGGGGCCCTCTGAACCGAATGCCGATCATTCCGCCAGGGAGCGGGACTCCAAGAGAATACTACAGGAGTACCTACAATATAGGTCAAGACTGCTTCATTCCTAACCCTGGCCCCAATAAATTAATTACTAATATAAACACACGTACAGCCACTACAATAAATCAGGTTAAAAGACGGGATTTCATGCCCACCCAATAAACAGGGTTGTTGACCTACATGTTCCCAATCCCTTACACAAAAGAACGTCAACAACGACAAACTCTCTCCTTTAAGTCTCGTTGAAAAGTCGGCCTACAGCAGCTCACGAGGTACTGAGAAACGCGGAGTCGTATTTACAAGGATCAAGGCATTAATTAGCGGATGATATTAATGAGGCATCCTTGAACGGAATGACTTGCTCGCTTAGAGATTGATGCTGAAGGTAGGCTCTCCTATAAGGCGCCATCAGATATCGTACATCTTATTGAAAATACAGCCGTATACGATGAACCAGATGTAAAATGTTTTAATATCTAATCTGAGCTTCTAAGTGAAACCATAATGAAGAAGTTAGCCGTAAAGAGTTAAATATGCCCCGCTATATATATGTAGACGTACACCGAGCGACTTAGCGGCACAGTTCGGGTCACGAAGCCATGAACTTTCATTCAGAAGATGTGGATTTGAACCCCACCGGCGGAAGCCATGAAGATTGATTTCCATTGTTCCTCATTTTCACAACAGGTAAATGCTGGGGCTGTACCTTTATTAAGGCCACGGCCGCTTCCTTCCAAATACAAGCTCTTTCCCAACCTTACGTCAGCTCTATCATGAATGAGACTATGTTTGAGTCTCGAAGAGATTTTTCAGCTTCGCAGAAACATATATAATGATCTGTTTGTTCTGAAAGTCATTAATCCTAGTCTAAAAAAATGACGTTTCAGTAGTGGGATCCATCGTACTGAACACACGAGCCAGGCTGAGTAGTCAGACGGTAGAGCGCTGGCCTTCTGAACTCAAGTTGCCGAGTCTGATCCCGACACAGTTTGGTGCTATCTGAAGGTGCTCAAATACGTCAGTAGATTTACGAGCACGTAAAAGAACTCCTACGCGACAATATTATTCATTACATCAGAAAAACATTACAGTACTATAACCAAAATCTATTATATATATAATTCGCTGGGGCCATCAAGGACCACGTTAAGTCTTGTTGCATTTGACACTGAACTTTGCCTTCTTTACAGCCCAAATTTCCCTCATTCTTTGTGAGTGGGCCTGCTTACGCTCCTCTGTCTAAGGGGCACCGTGTCTCCTCTTCGGTTGCTCGTCTCGGTTTAGTCCGTTCGTCAATATTTTCTAGCGGAAGAGATCTCTGTTAAGGGCGTCTTCAGCTGAGATATGTAGCATTTGCAGGTCTTCGTTGGTATTTCTAAACCAGGGAATTGTGGTTTTGGGGTTTGAATAAAAAAGTGAAAGATTTCTTTAGTAAACTTTCTTCCGTCCATTCTTTTCAGATGACCGTAATATCGTGCCCGTCTTTTTCTGATTGGGTCGGTAATTTTCTCTATTTTGCTGTAGACTTCCTTGTTGGATCTCTTTTGATGGATTCCATTTCTGTACTTTGACCCCAAGATTCCTCTCACAATTTTGCGTTCTCTTTTCTCCAGTTCTTCAAGGAGTCCTTTGTTAGCATTTAGAGACAGGGTTTCGGCTGCATATAGAACTACTGGCTTCAGAACTGTTTCATAGTGACGTATCTTGGTGTTTTGGGAAAGGCATTTTTTGTTGTAGATTGTGCGGGATGTTTGGTAGGCTATTTCCAGTTTGCGTACTCGCTCCTGAAGTGCTTCTTTGTCCAGTCCATTTTTCATGATGATCTCACCCAGGTATTTGAATTTGTCTACTCGGGTGATGTCCCCGTATTTTGTATGGAGTTTTGGTGGAGCCTCTCTGATGTTAGTCATTACTTCTGTTTTCTCAAACGATATCTGCAAACCAGTTTGTTCTGCAATCTCCTTTAGAATTTCAACTTGAGCTCTAGCGGTTTCTATGCCGTTTGAGAGAACAGCAATATCATCGGCAAATGCTAAGCAGTCTGTTGCGATCCCCTTGGATTTGGTTCCTATTCTCAATGGACTGTAGTTGCTTTCCTGTAATCTCACCCGTCAGGTTCTGATGATCTTTTCAAGAACACAGTTGAAGAGTATCGGGGATAGCCCATCACCTTGTCGGACTCCCGTTTTGATGTCAAAGGAATGCGAGAGACATCCGTGGAACTTCACCTTGGATGTTGTATCGGTCAGAGTGGCTCTAATTAATGCCAGCAGTTTCAAATCAACTCCAAATTCATTTAAGATGTTTAGCAGGACTTCCCGGTCAATGGAGTCGTACGCTTTCTTAAAGTCCACAAAGACAGGCGCATACTGCTTGGACCTTAGTGTACAATATCTGATGATCGTTTTGAGATTTTGGATCTGTTCAGCTGTTGAGCGACCTTTTCTGAACCCTCCTTGGTATTCACCTATTTGATGTTCGACTTGTGCTTCCAAACGCTCCAGGATGGCAAGTGATAGAATTTTGTAAGTCACGGGTAGCAAAGATATTCCTCTGTAGTTGTTGATGTTCTTCATGCTGCCTTTTTTGTGTAATGGATGGATCAAAGCTATTTTCCAATCTTCGGGTAGGGTCTCCTTCTTCCACATTTCTTCTATTTGCTTTTGCAAGATATCAAGTGATTCCTCTGGGGCATATTTCCAAGTCTTCCCCCGGCGCTTTGTTATTTTTCAGACGGGCAATGTGGCGCTTGATTTCATCTCTGTCGGGTGGTCTGGAATCTGGGTACCTGAGTAAGGGTTCCTTGGTCTCAATGGCGCTTTGCGGTTTATTATTATTATTATTATTATTATTATTATTATTATTATTATTATTATTTTATGAGCGGAGAACGTTGAGTATTTACAATCACCCACCCCTCTTCCTCCCTCCCCAACATCGACACAAAGATTTATTATTTTCGTGATGACGAACATTTGTTTGCGAACAGTAAGTTAGGTACAGGCGTTGAGTTTAAGGATATTTTTCAAGGAAGGCTGCAAAGACTTCGTCTTAACAGTGGTGCAAATCTTAAAAAATTCGCAAAGGATGAGTAGGTGTAAAGAGATCGACAGACGGTTGTAAGAATAATTCGTGGATAATCTGACAATATTTAAATAACATTTGTTTTCAGTTTTCCTAAAACAAATAGGCGATCTAATAGGCCAAATTCGTTCTCTCTCTCTCTTTCCTTCTCTCTCGTATTTCTGTAGCAATGATTGGTAATACACCAGGAATATGTGATTAGCATAACTGGCACACGGCTGTTCCAGTTTCCATTTATGTTTCTGCCTAAAATTAATACTGTTTTGAAAATTCCAGTTTAGAGTACACGTCGGAGAAGTGATTAAAAATTCCGTTGTTCATTCTAGAAACGGTATGTATAGCTTGTAACTTCAAGCTTAGAGTAACGCCGGAATGAAACCTAGCACATAGGCCATACACATGAAGTGGCAGTAACAAGCACTAGCGTACCGGTATCGCTATAAAGGAAGGGAAGGTGGGAATTCTCTCGTTCACTCCTTTCATGAAGCAGTATTTTCAACCTTCTCCTGAAAGAATAGCGATAATTACTTCTCTTTCATAGATCTTGTTCGTAATGTTAACATCTGTTAACTGTATAGAGAAACACTTTACCCCAAAAGTAGTTCGAGAGGCAACAGAAATAACGGAGAACTCAAGTAGTTATTTTCAGGGATGAATGACACATTCTAAGCAAATCAGAGATGCCATCTTTATGTTTCTCCATCACTTCAATGCCTACTTTAGCCCTAGAACTCAAAATTACAGTAGGTGTGTCATTGCTCGAGATGTGAATACCCCCAGAATACTAGATCTATGTACACCACTTTTAATTGTAGACTAATAATGCTATCTAGTGTTGAGCTGACAAGGGAGGCTCTAAATGTACTTAAGTTATTGATGAACAAAGTCAAATGTTTTAGTAATAATACAATAGCGATTGCTGAAATGACCGCAAGGTTTGGTAATTTTGATGTGTCGTCAAAACAGCAGAGCTTGCAGTTCGCGAATTAAACTCTTCAGCCAATACAAGAACCCATAATCAGCAAAACTGAACACTCCAAGACGCAAGTGACAAAAGCAAAGTCATCTCCATAGGCCATGAATGCCCTTGGAGGGGTGGAAGGTAAAGGCTTTCACTATCCGTAACCTCGGCACTTTTTGGGGTAGAGTGGTTAGCTCCACGCCCCGCCGCCTTTGCCCGCCACCCCCCCCCCCCCCGGAATTAATCTGGTACTCATGAATATAATGAATATACAGTACGTAGTAAAAAAATTCAAAATGTAAAAGAATCAAAATATACAAATTTTATTGAATATATTACGCACCCAGCTGTGAGCTTGCGTCCGGGAGATAGTGGATTCGAACCCCACTGTCGCCAGTCCTGAACACGGTTTTCCGTAATTTCCAATGGTTTCCCACTTTCACACCAGGCAAATGCTGGGGCTGTGCCTTAATTAAGGCCACGGCCGCTTCCCTCCCACTTTTTTCTGTTTTTTGCTAGTTGCTTTACGTCGCACCGACACAGACGATGGGATGGGCACTACGGTTAAGGGGGATAGAGTGGTGAACTCTGTGCCCGAACCTTAGACCCCAGGAATTAACCTTGTACTCATTTTTTTGTGTGGGCTAAGTGAATCCCAGGGCCATGTGGCGTTCCAGAAGTAGAAATCCCGCTTCTTAAATATTTCGACTTCATGACGGGGAATCGAACTCACGTCCTTCCGGGTGAATAGAGCATGCTTTATCGCCTTGACCAAGCAGCCCCGATAATGAACACCATTTGTCACTGATCATTAACGACTAATTCTAATCCACTCTTTTCATCGATTGTTGGCAAGCTCTTTTGGTGTAGACCCCTATTTAAAGGCGCCTCGTTTGTTGTATAGGCATATGTCAAAGCTAGGAATAGAAGAAAAAGAGAAACGACTGTCTTATAGGCCTGAAGTGCAAGCATTAATGAAAGGCAACGTTCGTATTAATACAGTATCATAGCCAAGATCAGCCGAAGGGGGAAGGGGGATTGTATGCTTACAAAATGATAGAATATAATGAAGGTGTTTGTGCGCGTGGTTGGCACATGCACGAGTATCATTACAAGGACACTATACAAGTAAATTATGTTGAAATTCAGTTTGCGGTACCGTGTACGATACAAGAAACCTCACACTAAAATACAAAACAAGAAAAATATGATCAATGGAAATGAACAGTTTTACGGCGAATGGTATGTTCAGATTACAATCTAAAATCGAACTTTCCAGGCTTCTTAGAAAATAGAAAGACATCTGTTGGTTACAATTATGTCTCTGTGAATTTTCAAAAGAGCCAACACATCGAGTTGATTTTCACTTGTTTATCGTCAGTCTCTGCTTATTAAGTTCTATGGGGAGAGGGGTTTCTAAGCTCCAGTAAGCCCCCGCCCCTTGGCTACGCCCCTGAATAAATATCAATTGTTTGAAAAACTGAAATGGAATTACGAATGAAAAGAGCGTAAAAGACGAGAAAACACAAACTCGCAACCGCCGTTCCCTTGACAGGTTCCCGTTGTATCTCGCAGTATATACAGCGCGTTATTGGAATGTATTATTCAGCGAGCGAATATAATACATAGGCCTACACTTATTTTCAAGATGATTTTCTTTTCGAAAGAAGTGCGCGTTACAACCGTGTAAATAGGGCCTACTCTATGCCCAATAATCATTTCATTGCATTTGCTGAAATCTACTACAGGACCATTCTCGTCTTTGTCTTATTACACTACTGAACTGAATCGCCGATATCTCGTCCATCTCCCTTGAAAGGAGTACAATACCAGTTTGCCTGAAAGCTGACTGTTCTTCACAGGCTCCCTCGGATTAAAGCAACGCAGTGGTCGGCCTTTTCTCCAATACTGTCGGCAAAGCTGTGGTCGAGGTTGCTTTTATTGGTTTAGTCACGGACTGACTCCTGGCATGTGCCTTGCTGCCAACTGACGTGACCTCCGCCAAGAGCACCACCCTCACCGTCACAACACTGACTCAATTTACCTGGAACATGGCTTACGGCCAGACTCTGCTTGTGATTTGTAACGAGAACTGACTTTACAACCTCTAACAATGAAGTAGCACTAAACAAGAATGTCAAGTAGGACTTCCTACCTTGAGTGGTAAAAAAAAAAAGTGACACTGTAGAAAACTCAAAAATATACTGTGTTCTTCTAAATTGTGAGTAGGGCTTTGATAACTTATCTAATTTTATCCTAGTGTCTTCTTTACTCATTTATGTTAAATTAAACGCATTTCTAACTTGTGTGGAATACGATGACACGATTTTTATTGGTCACAAAAACACTTATCTGACTACATTTAGCAATTTACACTTAGCCATCAAATTATAAACAAACATAGTCCTTTAGCGATTGGCCGATCGGTTAAAGCCGCGTAGCTGTGAGTTTGCATTCCGGATTTGGTAGATTCGAATCCCACAGTCGGTCCTCACGGTGTTTTTCCGTGGTTTCTCATTTTCACACCAGGTAAATGTTGAGGCTGTAGCTTAATTAAGGCCACGGCCGCTTGCTTCCCATTCCTAGCCCTTTCCGATCTCACCGTCACCATCAGACCTATCTGTGTCGGCGCGACGTAAAGCAACTTGCAATATAATGTAGGCTATATTTTGTGCCGGTAATTCCAAGGGATCTTTTTGTTATTTTTTTGTTTTTGGTTATTTCGGATATCCTTTCATTACAAATATTTTCGCGAGCAGTATGTTGTCAAAATACAAAGGACAAAGGAATGTTAAGAATGTGGCCGGTTCGGTACTGGTCTTCCACGCAAATTGTATATAAAAATGTTTAACATCTTTTACGTTATATTTCCAAATTTTCACGTCATAATTTGATATTTTTAGGGCATAAGTGCAGGTATATTTTCAGAGATTTCAGATCATAGAAATATGAGCCCTTGTTATGAGAGGGTATAACTGACGAGCTCTGCAATAATCCCCAAACCCTAAAAACAAGAAACAGTGATACTGACGGTTAAAGTTTTCACATACAAAAATATAAAGGAACGTGCTGTAACTCACAAGTTGGTAACAAAAAGTGAGTAACAGCCAAAATAATGCTAAAAATTAATTGGTGTGCTCTCCTTTTACTTCTGAAAGACACTAACGAATTAGAATGGGAGAGTTAAGAAGTTACAGACCGAGTAGACTGCGCGGTTTGTGCCGTGTAACTGATGGTTTGCATTCAGGAAATGGTGAGCTGAAACCTCTACTGCCGGCTACCGTTACGATGGTTTTCCGTCGTTCCCTACTTTCACACTAGGTAAATGCTGGGGCTGTATCTTTAAGGCCACGGTCATTGTCGCCATATGACCTGCCTGAGTCGGTGCTACGTAATACAAATACGAAAACATTACCGGTAAGAAGCTCATTTAGAACAAATCTTTATATTTTCATTTTTACGTTTATTGGGCATACAAATCTACTAAAACACATTTAATTGATATAAAAATTAGTTTTTATATTTAATTTGATGTTTAAACGAAATGAAGTAGGATGGTTCTATTCTACTTCAACTAATATTTTACGAACACATTGAGTTTAGTAGTTAAAAAGAGATTAAATAAATAAAAATCCATGCTATTTCAGGAAATATTTTACAAATTAAAATATAATTTTATATTTGTGACCGGTCTCGCAAAAAGGGACGTGAGGGGAAAATAACTGATTCCGAGAAAAACGCGTTTATGGTTTGAAGACGGCTCCGGATAGCGTATGCAAGCTCTGTCAGTAACGAGCAAAGGGGAGGGGCAAACAAAAACAATTAAATCATCATGTGCGTTATGTAAGAGTCGGCCGAAACAGACATCGTTAGAAAGATCATTAATATATTCCGTTTACACCAAAATAGAATTGAAAGTCCAAAGATTATAAGTCACCAAAAAAATACAGAGTTTCCAAACCCTTTAGGTTGGAAGTCCGACATAAAAAAGTTGCCAGTCCTTTCAGGCCCCTTTTTGCGTGACCAGTCACATTTTAAAACATGAAAATAAAAGTGTTCCCAGTTACTTCAGACAGTATTTCACGAACGGACTCGTAACTGTAAACAAAATACTCTTATCACGCTACACACTGAAAGTATAACGCATCCTACCGACTGCATGTAGTAACCCCCTAAATGATAGGCGACTATACTGTTCCACTCCGGGGGCTATATTAATACCATAATTGTATACGCATGTAGTGAGGGATAGAGCTCTAAATGTACATCCCATTTTCTGTCCCATTCTGACCGCTTCATATGCTACTTACTTCCCAACGCTTCACTCCGAAACCACGAAACGCACTAAACCGATCAAGAAGCAATCACGTTGTACGGAAGCTTATCGCAGACTAGCCGAGACCATGGCATCTCTGAGAGAGCTATATCGGTCAGGCTGCAATTGCATCATCCACTCGCCCAGACACGACACAGTGAATAACGGGCAACTCGACTGAAGCTCGCACTGTATTAACAACGTCCTCAAGAATAACCAAGATATTCTTTCAGAAAATGTTCCTCCTTAATCATTATACTTCGTATCTTTTATTGTAATTTTTGCACTACCCATAACTTGTGTTAGAGAACAAGACTAGTAACGTGTTGATATAAATAAAATTAGTATCCTTTGCAGAAATAATTTCAAAAATTTCTGAATTAAGCTGAAAACCAGGTATAAAAATGGAAGTTAAGAAAAATGAGTAACAAATATATCAGAGAGACAGAGACATTTACGAACATATCTCTTGAAGTAGATGAGATTATTTTTCCACCAGATTCATGAAATCAATATATTCTATAAAGAAAAAAGACAATTTTTAGACCGATGCGTTCACGGCACATCTTAACAGAAATTATAATCTTCTGGATATTTCCCGTGTCAAAGAAAATCAACGACAAAAACCCGACAGGCAACCGTGTCCGAAAATAAATTAGGAAAAGAAGGTTTTTGATCTGTAAATCCGTACATAATAATACGAAAATAATGCTATTTATCTTACGTTCTACTAACTACATTGTATGGTTTTCGGAGACGCCAAGGTGCCGGAATTTTGTCCCAGAGGAGTTTTTTACCTGCCAGTATGTCTACCGACACAAGGCTTACGTATCTGAGCATCTTCAAATACCACCGGACTGAACCATGAACGAACAACGCCCCGCGCACACACACTCTCTCTCTCTCTCTCTCTCTCTCTCTCTCTCTCTCTCTCTCTCTCTCTCTCTCTCTTCCGCATAACACGAATAAACAACAGGTTTACGTGGAAGCGGAAATAATGACAGGATGCAATATTTTCACGACAGGCATAAGCCTACCTTCATTTAAAAACAGATGTTATTTATTTATTTAATAATCAAATAATCTTGCGAGAAAGACTTGCGGAGCTGATTTCTATCTGAAGGAAAAGCTGCCGTGAATAGACAGCCAGGTGCCACTGATGGACGAGCCAATAAGCAATCTGTCTTGTTTCTTCGGACCGCCTACGCCGCGGCCTACATTGATTTCCGCCAGCTGCATAAATCTGTCCAACTCCGGTAGCTAACATAGCATCTTAGGAAATTTGTAGCTGTGATATTCCAGCTCAACAGATACAGCCATGAACTTTGCGAGTTAAGCATCAGTACGATAAACCAGGCCACATACGACGGCACATACTGTAGCAACGTGCTCCTATCAGAATATTAATCAGACAGTAACAGTACGGTACTTGGGTAAGTAATTTTTGAAGATTTAATTCTTTACCCAAATGTGACATCTGAGATTTTATCATTTTATACAGACATAAATTAAGTCAGAAGTTTCAAGATTCCTTCAGATTTTTATGTAACGATATTATCAATTAACTGTTGTTCAAACGACAATAATAATAATAATAATAATAATAATAATAATAATAATAATAATAATAATAATAATAATAGTCCTATGAGTGCAATTGGACTTGACAAAAGAGTGAATGGGTGGCTCTGTTTCTAGAAAATAGAACTCAGAATTAGAGTAGGTGAAGCTGTATCTGTCCCTGTAATAATTAAGAGGGGGATTCCTCAAGGCAGTATTATCAATGATGTGTGTAAAGAAGTGGAATCAGAGATAAGGCTTTTTGCAGATGATGCTATTCTGTACAGAGCAATAAATAAGTTACAAGATTGTGAGCAACTGCAAAATGACCTCGATAATGTTGTGAGATGGACAGTAGGCAATGTTATAATGATAAATGGAGATAACAGTCAGGTTGTGAGTTTCACAAATAGGAAAAGTCCTCTCAGTTTTAATTACTGCATTGTTGGGGTGAAAGTTCCCTTTGGGGATTAATGTAAACACCTAGATATTAATATAAGGAAATATTTTCATTGGGGTAATCACATAAATATGATTGTAAATAAAGGGTACAGATCTCTGCACATGGTTATGAGGGTATTTAGGGGTTGTAGTAAGGATGTAAAGGAGAGAGCATATTTGTCTCTGGTGAGACCCCAACTAGAGTATGGTTCCAGTGTATGGGACCCTCACCAGGATTACTTGATTCAGGAACTGGAAAAAAAAAATCCAAAGAAAAGCAGCTCGATTTGTTCTGGGCGATTTCCGACAAAAGAGTAGCGTTACAAAAATGTTGCAAAGTTTGGGCTGGGAAGAATTGGGAGAAAGGAGACGAGCTGCTCGACTAAGTGGTATGTTCGGAGCTGTCAGTGGAGAGATGGCGTGGGAGGACATCAGTAAACGAATAAGTTTGAGTGGTGTCTTTAAAAGTAGGAAAGATCACAATATGAATATAAAGTTGGAATTCAAGAGGACAAATTGGGGCAAATATTCGTTTATAGGAAGGGGAGTTCGGGATTGGAATAACTTACCAAGGGAGATGTTCAATAAATTTCTAATTTCTTTGCAATCATGTAAGAAAAGGCTAGGAAAACAACAGATAGGGAATCTGCCATCTAGGCGACTGCCCTAAATGCAGATCAGTAGTGATTGATTGATTGATTGATTGATTGATTGATTGATTGATTGATTGATTGATTGATTGATTGATTGATTGATTGATTGATTGGCTTCAACTATCGGTGACCAAACGTTTGATTTTCGGGTCCATATTCCAATATCCGGCATCAGTTAAGGCGTCAAGTCTATGTGGTCTAACACCGTGGTCAGCTGGGTCGAGTCCCACTGGTAGAAAAAAATCATCACCAACAGAATGTTGGCCGACAGAGTAGGAGAGGTGGTGGTATACAAGTTATAATCACTAGATCGCGTGCCTAAAGCCAGAATTCAATTAAGAACCTCTCCGCGGTGTTCATATGAAGTGAGAGCATATGACGCTGTTGATAGTGATTCGTCCGTCGGATGGCGACGTTAAGCATCGAGCAGACACCTTGTGTTATTCGACAGAAGTAGGCTATATACCGACACAGGGTTTCCCCACATCCAGATCCGCAGGTCACCCATGGGAGTCAAATGTAAAGGCCTGTACGAGGCAAGCCGAACATATTCTCGAACACTTCCAGCTCTAAAAGCCATACGAGAAATAAATAAATAAATAAATAAATAAATAAATAAATAAATAAATAAATAAATAAATAAATAAATAAATAAAATTTATCTCCTTGGGTTTCTACTTCGCCGACACCACGCAAATATTTTAAATGCTGATTACCACACCACACGCGCTAGATTTTCCTTGCCCACGTTCCAAGATTTTAGCTTGCAAGTTTTCGATTCTGTCTGCGAATACTGATCTTAAGTCATTGGCTCAATCTGATCAGAACGGCTTGCAGCATTTGCACCTAAATTGATCTCTTGACCTTTATACAAAAGTCGCTTGGGACAACTGCACCTCTGTTTTAAATGAATGAATCTGGTTGGGTTCCTCGATTTCTCGCTGTTCTTTTACGAACTGTACTTCGTGAGATTCTTCAAGATTTCTCACGAGTGGCAATTTAAAGACGTTATTCTGGTAGGTTATACTCTAATCATATTAAAGTGTTTCCGCTAATTTGGCGGACTGGCCAATTACAGTCTCGGTGTCGTACAAATAGATACTCTAGAAGCACTTATCTGAAGAAGAAAACTTATTTACCTCTAATTATAGCATAGTTTGCCGGCCCCGTGGTGTAGGGGTAGCGTGTCTGCATTCCTACCCGGAGGCCCCGGGTTCGATTCCTGGCCAGATCAGGGATTTTTACCTGGCTGGTTCAAGGTCCAATCAGCCTACGTGATTTCAATCTATCTGACGGTGAGATGGTGACCCCAGTCTAGAAAGCCAAAAATAATGGTCGAGAGGATTCGTCGTGCTGACCACAGGGCACCTCGTACAGGCCACAGGGCTGAGCAGCGGTCGCTTGGTAGGCCAAGGCCCTTGGGGGCTGTTGCACCATGAGGTTGGTTTGTTTATAACAGTTGCAACACATACCAGATTTGGAGCAGATTCTTGATTAACAGAACTTACTTTCTTAACTTTTGTTTTACGTAGCACCGAAACATCTAGTCTTACGGCGGCGATGGGATAGGATACGGCGAGGATTGGGAAGGAAGTGACCGTGGCCTAATTGACAGAAAATGTATTTTATTTAGTTCGTAGGTCTAGACTATATAGTTCATATATATGAGACTGATGAAAATACACCTACATTCGGTTGGATTTAATTTGCTCGAACCCTTAATTATTTGTAATTTTCGTTTCGGCAGTCTATGGACCACGTTTGGCCTACACTTTCTCCTACTTCCTTCTTCTGTTCTTCATTTTATTATTATTATTATTATTATTATTATTATTATTATTATTATTATTATTATTATTATTATTATTATTACAAAAGAAATTCAATATGAAGGAAAAAATAATTTCCAATTAACTAATTAGTAGTTTGAACTGGATACAAGAAAGCCTTGTTTGAACGGTATTCGGCCGTAATTTCGAACAAGAAGTTCAAATTAAGGATTTGTGTAAATTAAGAGAAATGAGGAAATTTTCATCACTAGTATGACATAATAGACTGGAAGTCTGTTTGCTTTCTGTCTAGTTCATGATCTGCTACAGTCCTGAACCAGGAGAAATGACAATTTCTAATCAAGAAGTGAGAACATTTTTGCGAAATAAGCTGTAGGCCTATTAACATTCTTAGGAAGCTCTTTCTCGATTAACGCACGGATATCTTGAAATACATACAAGTGTTCTCATCACAACGCGAGTTTCATATACCAGCCATATTGACACAATTGGTTTACACATACAATGACTACCAAACAGTGAACGACAAACTCAAGCGAGTCGCACATAGCGAGTTGATGGAAAGAACAGGCTGTTTTCCAGAATCCTATCAGTCCTTCCCGCTGAATACAACCGCTGTTCACTTCAACAAGAGCGAAATAGGAAACAGCCTCATTATCATTAAAAACAGGAAATAAATGAAAAGCAAGCAATAATCTTCCTTTTCATACCTTTCAAAACAAATGTTGAAAATAATTTTCATTTTCGTTTATGCAAATCTGGCATCTTCAAAGGAAATTCTGTGACACGCGTCGTAATACTCATCCTCCACTTTTTATAAATAAGACACCTCTGCTTTCGTTTTCCAGGGCCTCAGCTGTACGCTGATTGTTCCGATATACTTTCTCTTTCATAAAAATAATATTGAATTCACGTCCCATTAACCTCATCTTTCTGTTTCAAATTTCCCCATAAATAAAAGTCACACATCATGAACTGGCCATAAGTCCCTGCTAAGCATCCGGTCACTGAACACATTATTATAATTGCAGCCAAAGAATACTTCTAGTGTGGGCCGTAGCATCGTCTTGTTGGAAGTACGTGTAGTATCTCTCTTCCTCAGTCAACATGTTAATGAAATGATATAAAATAGTGTTCAGGTATCGTTCGGAGGACCCAATTATTCTTCGTCCACTAATTGCACACTAAACACCCACTTTCGAGTCGTGAAAAGGTACGTCGTGTATCGTATGGGGATTTTTCAGTGTCCCAGTGTCGAATGCTCTGAGAATTAATGTACCCACTAAGGTGAAATCAAGCTTTGACAGACATGATCAAAAGCGAAGGGTCTAGAACGATGAGCCACTGCATTATGACCAACCCAATCCGAGAAAATTTAGCACGCCTGGTGCGGACAGAGTAATACTCGACATGCTGGTAACAAGATAAATATAAGGAAAGGTGTACAGGCTTGCTGTTAGTAATTTGTCCGGGCCAGAATGTGAAAAGCGGTCGATCTCTTCGCGTTTGATGGAAGGCAAATCGTGAAGGCACGGCGCCTTGGTACCAATATACTATGAAACGACGCGGCTTGTAGGCTGCTGTCATGCCATTGTTGTGAGCACGTGGTGCAACGATGGGCAAAGAACGACGCGTGGTCCAGCCGTGAGTCGACAGCGGCTCATTGACGCCAGAGGCCAACGGAAGCTGTCGCGCATTGTTCGGATCAATCGCGGGGCCCCAGATCGAGAAATCACCAACAGATAGAACGGTGATGTCGAGGCCAATGATTCCCAGTACACGGTTCATCGAACACTGCTGCTTATGGGACTGCAAAGTCGACGACCCAGTCGTACCGCAATGCTGACAGTACTCTACCGAAATAAAGTGGGCTCAAAATCATCGCCACTAGAGTGTAGATAACTGAAAAAGGTCACCTGGTCCGATGAATATTCATTCCTGGTTCGTCACGATGACGGATGAGGGCGTGTACGCCGCTTTCCATCGCAGGCTATGGCACGTGGTTGCACGGTCGGGCGGAATGAGGCTGGTGGAGGTGGTGTGATGATCTGAACGATGTTTTCATGGGACACACTGGTGCCCATTATTTCGGTACACCAATCCGTAACAGCTATCTAGTATCTGGACATTACTGGGAACCAAGTCCGATCGTTCAAGTGAACAGTGCCCCCTGATGGCGACGGTCACTTCCGACAGGAAAATGAGCCACACAGCCAGAATTGTGAAGGATGGTTCGAGGAATACGATAGTGAATTTGATTTAAAGCCGCCTTCCCCACCCCACCCAAATAGCCCCGATACGATCCCCATCGAGCACTGATAACATCTTATGTAAGAACTATTCTATATTTGTAAAATCCCCAATCGATAGAAACGTTTCCCGAGATTTGATCGACAACATTTCATGTCACTGTCGAATTGTAGATCATGCATGGGCCGAAATGGCACGAGAACAGCTTGCGCATAAATATTTATATTTTAATCCTGTTATTCAAGTCAAGATGTGAACTCCACGTTGCCATGACTAATGACTAACATAACTCAAGTAAGTCATACCTGTTAAGCGACGTGCAAGAAAGGAATGGAATCTGGACCTTCCCATTTACAAAGTCATATACGAGTGGGACAAAACTCCACGAGAAAACGTTGATGGTCACTGGTTAAGACCCCAATCAGAGTATGGATCCAGAGTATGGGTCCTCTCACAGGGTTTACTTGACTTGGGGACTGGAAAAGATCTAAAGGAAAGCAGCAAGGTTTGTTCAGGGTGATATCAGACAAGAGAGTAAGGTTTCCAAAACGTTGCAAACTTTGGGCTGGGAAGACTTGAGAGTTAAGGAGACTAGTTGCTCGACAAAGTGTTATGTTCCTAGATGTCAGTGGAGAGATTGCGTGGAATAACGTTTAGTAGACGAATAAGTGTGAAAACAAAGTAGGAAGGACCGTAATATGAATATAAAGTTCGAATTCAAGAGGAAAAACTCGGGCGAATATTCGGATAGGGACTAGAATAATTTACCAAGGGAAATCTTCGATAAAATTTTACCTTCTTTAAAATCATTCAATAAAATACTAGGTAAATAACTGCCACTTGGCCGACAACCTTGAATGCAAATCAGTGCGTGGTTCGATTTCTCTTCGATCTCCGAATTTGACCCCTTTACACTTTTTTGCATGCGGAGATTATTAAGGACGTTGTCGAAGGCGAGAAATTCCACATCTGTTGATCATCACTGGTCATCATCAACGTATCATCGAAGCAGTTGAACTTATAATACCTCAAATTCTATTAAAAACGTGGCAAGAGCTCGAGTATCGATTGATATGGTGCACCAACTTTCACACAACGTTTTGATTTACTTCGTACAATATTGGATAACACGGGTACTAAAATAATTATAAGAATGTATTTTTGTATACCGCTATCCCAGAGACCCCGTATAATTATCGTTGAACATTTGTGTCTTAAAATTCGTGGCGATTTATACGTACAGCGAAATGTACCGTGACACTAGTGTAAATATAATTTAACATCGCATTCTACGTAATTTTATATTGATTATATTATATGGAATTATATTAAAATGTGCGTAATGGATTACTAAGGAGATGCGAGTCTTTTCTGGCCGTTCATTTACTTAAGTATTCACCGATCCTCTTTCACTTGTTTCTAATACCAGACAAGCTATAGTCTAATCATTAACCCTCTTGTTCTCTATTCCAGCTATTTTCTGCCACAGCACTCGACTGTTCATGGACCCAGCAGTCGGTCTTAAACTCGTCCAGCTATCAGAAGGTAATAGTGTGTTATTTCGGTCGAGTCTCCAGATAAGTGAGCAGCTCTTTCTCCCGACGGAAGGGCGACCAGTCCCATCTAGAAGAGACGTAAATGTCGTTATTTGGCGCCACCGCAGCGCGCGTGGAGAATTTGAAACTAGTGCGGACACTCTAGCATGGCTCCAGATATTGATGTAGGGTTTCTAAATAATTCCAGTCTATTTTGTTCTTTTCCAAAGGATAGTAACGTGATGATGTTCAAAAAGAGAATGAAAGTGATCACTTTATTTTTAATGTTTCTTGTAGTAGAATTATATTTTGTATAACAACGTGTGGCAGTAAAAAATTATCCCCTGATATCGCCAAATAAACAGAGCGCGTCTTATTCCTGGAAAGAAAAATGGCGGGGGAGTTCCTCGTTAAGAATACAGCACAATAATTCTAAAACTGGTAGTCAGATTCCTGTACTGCAGTTGAAGTTTCTTTTTAATTATTTCTTGCTAGTGCTGACGTCTCTAACACATGGCAACGCAAGAAGGCTAGGACTGGAACAGAAAATCATCTTCAGGGCTGCTGATGGTGGGGCTCGAACCCACCACCTCCCGAATGCAAATTCACAGTTACGTGAGCAAAACTGCGTAGCGAACTCAGTCAGTAGTTTTGATTTTACATCCAGCACGAAACATGAAACTGGGAATGGTGGAATGATGTTTGGAAAATGTTTTAAATGTTAACGGACCTATTACAGCGATTCTAGGCTGCTTAAATATACAATCCTCAACAGCAGCATCATTTAGACTACTATTTATTTAACGTCCGTTCAAACTGTCAGTGGTTTTAACAGACGCTGAGCTGTTGAAATTTTAACCTGAGGGAGTACATAACTGTGCCCCTGACATGACTGAGGTATCGAGGCCGCCTTGATGTAGCAAACTCATGGAATAATGTTCGCGATATTCTCTATCCAAAGCCTTAAATGAGGTCATTCGAGGTAGCTTTATGTACCAGCATTTCTATTCTCGTCTAGTGTACGCTAAACTGAGAAGGTCCAGATTCTCACAAAAAACCTCGATTCAACATCTTGCTGGTCAATACTATGCATTGCTCCCATTTAATTCAACCAGGCTCTTCTCCATTTTTCCTGTCGGACTTCTCATAGTTAATTCTTGTTGTCTTTTTACCACGATATATTACGTTTGTGAGTTTAAAGCACAGGCAGGCACAATTCGACTCAATGAGCAGCGCTCCAGCTCAGCCAGGTACAGGAGCAGTCAGTTAAAGGACTACTTTTTGGTATCAGAGGAGGTACTACAAAATACACCTGGAATATCTTGAAAGGGTTAGGTATCCCCAGAAATATACTCAACAGCATCATAATAGGCATCATCAAAGACTCGTTAAGCATTCTGAACCACGACCTTTATGTTTCACAATTGTTAATCCAGGGCAATTTGTGTGATAATCCCCTATGAATGTGTTGCATTCCGTAAGTCCAAGCAGTGTTTTTATTTGTGCATACGAAGAGATTTTTCCAAGTGGTAACATTACGTCTGCTAGCGTTCTTTGTAAAACTCAGGATTCTTGTGGTCACACACAGTACGTGTGCTGGTGTATATATAGGTTACAAACGCTTTGTGCTAAGTAAATACGATTAATATTCATTTCATTAGGTTATTCGTACGAAACAAAATTAATTACTTTGGCATTTGATTACTAAATACTCCTCTGACTACTACCTGTACTCATAGAAATACTGCAGGTCAACATAAGAGCTTCTTTAGGAATAGGGCCGATGCCCTTCGATGTTAGGCCCCTTAAAACAACAACCATCATCATCATCATCATCGTCATCTTTAGGAATACAGCATACCCATCCGGGTGCACTGCTGTGAATACAGCATACCCATCCGGGTGCACTGCTGTGGCTTTGCTTGCGCCTTGACACCTCATATCGCCATCTAGTCTTTATAGCATTAGAAGACAGCAACTCCAGGCTCTTCCCACACTCATGCCATCAGCTCAAGGAGCGGAGGTTCTCTCATTGCCCACCTATGGTCTAAAGAGATCCGCCATTCATGACCATTATATTTCTTTACCTAATACTCTCACTGTTCGAAATACAGAACCTATTCCTCTCTTTGTTAAGAAGGGATGATTATCTCAGTGTTGTGTCTAATAAGTCAATAACACTACCAACACCTGTCTTGGTTTTTTTTTTCTTTCCTGGCATTCAGCAGGCTAGTGCCTCGTCTACAGTTCTGGAGATCTCTCTCCCATTTCTACTCCCATAAATACAAAGAATGTCTTGAACACATGTATCGAATGAAAAGTTCACTTCATAGGGACAGACGGATGATGCAAGTAGACACTTCACAATGGCGAGCATGTTTCCTCTGTCTGTGTTCTACCAGTACCGGAAGGAGTATTTCAATGGAAAGCGATACGATGACAGGATTTGAACGGGAGGTGCACATCCTACAACACCACATCAGCAGCAAGGCACTCGCCGGTCATAAACTGAAGGTAGAATAAAGGAGCCAAACAAGATTCGTAAGGCTGTGCAGGTATCAAAGAAAGGGTACAGCTTCACTACTGACAAGTGAACATGATGTCGGCAGCCTGAACGCATGTCAGGACACACCATTCATCGAACATTAGCACGGACGGACTATGCCAGAAAAAAGTCGCTTGCAGTTTTCAAAGACCATAACAAGAGCACTGATAACACTGCTTTACCACGGGTAGATATCTGACATGATGTTTACAGTATCCAGTGCAGTTTTTCATGCTAATTTCAAATCTCAAAACCGTTTGGCTCTATTACGTAAGATTTTGAAGATGCTGACACAAAGTTTTATTTTTTATGGAACAGCGTTTATCGAGAATTGTTTTCATAGTTTTTCGTTATTTTTCATGCAAAGCGGAATATTTTCATTTGCTTCTTTACTCTCAGTAACAGTGGACATTATGTGGTCCAGAGGTTGCATAAATTCACCAGATCTGTTTTGCTACGTGTGCGGCTATGTAACAAACAAATACAATATGTGCTATATAGTGCATTCGCACGAATCTTAGCCAAACCCATGTTCATTATACTCCATGTAGCTCTAGTGAATCTTCTATCTGCGAGTTGGTTTATTTGATACAATGTTAAACATATGTAAATGGTTGATGTCATATCTCAAAAACAGTGGATGATAGTGACAAATGGTTTGCATATTGTGAATCAACATGTTTCAGTTGTCTCATAACGCGTGTTGGATACAAAGATATCCATCGAAAGTCATTTTTTCTTGATCAGTGTAATCAAAGGGAGGTCGTATGATCCGAAGAAACGAGGTTTACCTAATACTGTACTAATGTATGCTAACGGCTAGCTCCGAGTATGGATGAAACAGTAGCCTACGAACCATCAGCGTCGCGTTAAAAATGCAGGAGGATGGCGGCAGTGTACCAGTGCGCAGAGTGATTTGCTGGCAAAGATTAAGTCCTATAATCCTTAGAGATAAACGTATGAAACCTCATAGATATTTGCAACTTGTTGGTGACTAAGTTCATGCAATTGGTGCTGAGGGAATAGCTATTTCTATCAGCATATGTATCATCATAAAATGGTTCCAGGAATATGACAGCAAGCTGATATGTTTCCCCGAGCTTAACTCGAACTATTTTCTGCACCAAACAATCTGAAGTGTTTTCCTATCGGTGTGGCATAGTATTTCTCAGGAGTCAAGGTTTCATGAAATCTTTACCGGAACGAATCCATACAACATCGCAACAAGATTCCATGCAAATGCATCACATTTTTTGGACGTTCAGTGTATACACAGAAGGATATATGACACCTAACACGTTAACAACAGACGCCATCCACACTTTTTTTAAACGAGTATCTGAAACTCTGTTTGGCTGATAAGTAAAAGTCGTCAACATTACACTTGCATCAAACACAGCAAGTTCTGTGCGCGGTCTGGTTACCGCAGCGACCATCACTCACTCGGACGGGCGGACTGTGTGCCGTAAGCACCATTAGTCTGAAGACCTCTCTACTTCAACATGCTCGAGTTGCATAACATTAGCATTATTTAGCACTTCTTTATTAGTAATGAAGGCCACTGGGAATGAACTCGTGGAAACCTTTGCTGTTCCTCGACGTCCTTACAACTCTGTGTAATGAGATATGAATCATCAGTTATGGAGCAAAGCAAGAAAATCTGTCCTTTTAATGTCGTGTAGAGAGCGAATTGTATGATTCGAGGGGAATGACTCAACTTCATATACTATTCAGGGTTTTACTTCTTTATGTGATGGGGGATGTGTGGCAAAGAAATGGCTCCCTGCATAATGTCTGTTATTCATATTTTTCCTTTCATATTTCAAAGTTGTCCTGTTCTGTGGGTATAAGTATTGTGATTTTTATCGCCATATACTGTACGAACGGAAGAAAGAGCGTGGGAAACTGAAAAACGACTGCAAACCTTATATGTACATTGCACTTTTTAGTAATACTTGTGATTATTTTAGTCCTATACGAATTTAAAGGCAAGCAGATATGAATAACAGGTCAGTGAATTAATTATACTTCATTTAAATTTTTATTTGCCACATTTTCAATTGACTAATAGGAAGTAGCAGAACAGTTCTGGTAAAAGCAGACGTATGTGATGATTATAGCATTTTTGGCTAAGGTAGGTTGGCAGCGCTGTCACAAACTTTTGGTTCAATTCCTGGCTCGTCCAAGGATTCTAAACTTGGTTTGGAGATCAGGAAGGTTCATTCAGCATCAGCAATATAATACAACAGTTGTTAAGAAAGAGAGAGAACGCGAATTCACAAGCATCAGTAATAACAATGTGTCGCAGGCCCAAGATCCAGGTTGGCGAGCCATGGTTCGGATATGAAGTGACTGAATTTTGAGCTTCACCCGCCAAAGCTGGAAGGTACGAATAACGGCATGGTCCTCCAGAGTCTACTTCGGCAGCTTGAAGACTTTTGGCTCGCGATGGAAGAACGTGATGACTACAACTGTTGAACATTGGACTGTCGCCAACACCACCACATCGAGCGCTGCAAGACCAAAATGCAATGAAAAATTTATAGAAACCGATCATTTAATATTTCACGTACAGTCTATTTCGCTGCCAGCTGCAGTCCATCAACAGTGTCTTTTATAACTGCATAAGCAACTTTGCCCTCTAGATGAGGAAGTTAAATGGAAATTCACACTGTAAATGTACCCAGTGCGTTAGAGTGTTAACATTCATATAACAATGACAATGTTTAAAAGCGTAGGTCTGTACATATTGAAATACTTTAATTTGATGATCATGAAATAACACAAGTGGTGGTGGTTCATGTTTGAAGTGGATTACCAGCTCTAAATACCCACAAAGAAGCACATATTTTCGAAACTTCCATCGAGTCATGAAAATTAGTGAAACTTTTCTATCCACTAAAATAATGCACGGTATCAAACGAGGCACAGTAAAACCGAACCGATTTAACATCACATAATGCAGAGCTTAGTCTGCTACCTTAATTTTATCGAGTTCAGTTCATCAGATATAACAGCTGTAGACTCCAAGATTTTCAATATCCATATAATTAAAAAAAATGAAATATGGTTCACTACAGGATATTTATACATATTTCAGATTTACTACACACACACACACACACATTTTATGTTCCAACCCTTTTTGACCCTGTATCCATTCTTTTCAAGACTGAAGAAGGGCCAAAAGGGCTGGAACATATATATATGGAGTTCGTTACATTTGTTAAGTTATTAACTTATTTTGCACAATTTGTTTTACGTCGCACCGACACAGATAGGTCTTACGGCGACGATGGTATAGGAAAGGCCTACGACTGGAAAGGAAGGGGCCGTGGTTGCAATTATTAAGGTACAGCCCCAGCATTCGCCTGACAATATTATTACACAAAACCTACAAATGATATAGCTTTCGCGTATATCTCACATTAAACAGGAACTCTTAACGATTTTGTTTGAATGTTACAGCCAATGGTCGTAGTTCCTACATTTACCGCAGTTTGTTTGAATGTTACAGGTAATGTTTATAGTTCCCGCATTCCTTGCAGTTGACATTTTGTATAAAAATGACTACTTCTGGCGAAGAGCGCGCTTTCTGTGTTGACATTCTCCAAAAATAAGAATGCTACAGATGTCCAACGGAATTGCAGGACTAAATACGGTAAGGAAGCACCAAGCAGGAAGGCGATTCGTAGAGCAATGGTTGTTCCCATAAATGCAAGATGATTCCGACGATTTCCTGTCCCACCAGGACGGGACAAGAGTTTGATTACTGTGCAGACATATGCCGCCGAGTTACACGTGGTACCCTGTTGAGTCATTGTGAAATCAAACACTGAAAACAAGACCATTTTAATTTCCTCTTTAATATGATATAAAAATGAAAAGCTGTAGGCCTACCATTTGCAGTTTTTGTGTAATAAATTAATAGTGTTACCGAACTTAGGGACTCCGTGTATATAATAGTGTTTGGAGCATGTAAATATTTTCGGAAGTAGCGTTCTTAGTCTTCTGTTAAAATACCGCAATGAAAGTAGGGATACAGCACGATAACAACGCACAACACACGCAATATAATTATAGCCACACAGGACACGCTGAGATTGTATTACGCTAAGATCGCACGCTATACGAAATGTAAAGTCATGGCAATTGTTCCTACCACTAATCAGCAATAACTGGAAGTAAGGAAAGGGCGTGATTATAACAATAAGACTTCATTGCAGCACAAATTGCACCCGTCTGGTTGCCTCATCGTTACGGCGTCAAGTCGCTTACGTCCTCGAGTCTCGTTAGTGAAAAAAAAAAAAAAAGGAAATCATCATCATCAGAATGTTGGTGGTGGTGTATAATTTCTTGATTGCCTGCCAAAAGCCTGGATTCAATTATTCCAAACCTCTCCGCAGTGTTCATATGGAGTGAAGGCATATGAGGCTGTTGGTGTGATTCATCCGTCAGATGGAGAATTTAACCCGCAAGTAGGCCCCTTGTGTTATTTAACAGGAGTGGACTATTTTATGTGCGGACACCGGGTTACACCCTTACTACCACCACCACCACCACCACCACCACCACCACCACACCCAGATACGAAGGACACCTATGGGCGTCAAGCAGAAAGACCTGTACCAGATCACACGGCATCGATCGGGCCCAAATTGCAGCCAGTGGACATAAAATGAAATTACTTTAAATGACATAAATAATACCTCTCCCTTCGAGATACGATCACCATCTATCAACCACCTGCAAAGTATATTTTGGCGCGATTTCAAAATTCAATTTGTAAAATATTATAGTACGTCTGATGAATCGTAAAATACAACACTTTCTGTAAATTTTAAAGACGAATCGTCAGCAGGTTAGCGTATGTTTCGAGTTTTAATTTTAATAAATTACCCACTTATAAAGCAAACATTAAGCTTGTAGCTGTGACTGTTGATATGATTACAGCCACAGGATCTCCAGTTTTGGGTGGAATCCGAACACAAGGACATGGCTTTTAATTTCGAAAATTCCACATACTGTAAACTGGCCATGATTCGAACTGCTGTCGCCTTAGTGAAAGTTAGTGACGTTACTACTCGGCTAACGTACTTATCTTGGTGCAGAAATTACATACGATTTGTCTATTTGCAAAACCGGCCATCTCCAAATGGTTATTTTTTTTTTCAGGAAACCAGAAAAACTTATAAAATCTAAATAACAAGATCTGGGATTATTTTAATTTGCTTAATTGCTTATAACTAGAATAGTAATGAATGTTACAGAATACCAAGTTTTATTTCTATAATTATTTGGAATATTTAAATTTTAAATTTGGAGATGGCCGGGTTTGCACCAAACGAAAGAAACTGAAGGAATGAAAAGTACAAAAATGCTTTATTTAAAAGTTAACTAAATAGAAAGCAATACAGTGTAAAAAAGCCAATGTATTTACACAAACCGAACCAGAATAAAACCTTAATTAATGACGTTGTCTACACTGGGCTCACATACATCTTCCCCATCCTCTGGGCTGTTTTGCGGAAGGTTATTATTATCAATGAGTTCTTTGTAAAACTTCAGCACTTCTACATTTCACCGCTGAGTACCAAAATGTTTAGTCAATAGAGATTCAAGATCTTTTGCCTAAATCCAATTTTCGATGAAGACAATACACTGGTTAAAGGCCGAGTTTGCAGCGAATAGTTTGCTACCTTGTGTAAAAGTGGACAGAGAACACATTCAGCACAAGAAGTGGATTTCAAATTTTTTGGAGATGGCCGGATTTGCAAATATCATAATCAGCAAATGGTTGCAAGGGAGTTGATTGATTACTCAGACAAGAATCGGAGAGAAGACCCGACTCTTGAGTGTCTTCCCTGCTAAAAACAGAAATGGGGTGAACGACTTCGGGATGGACTGTTTAAGGATCACTCGAAATGTTTACAATGGCTTTACGTCGCACCGGCACAGATGGGTGTTATGGTGACGATAGGATACGAAAGGCATACGAGTGGGAAGGAATCGACGTAGCCTTAAGGTTTGCGTGGTGTGAAAATGGGAAACTATGGAAAACTAACTTCAGGGCTGCCGATAGTGGGGTTCAAACCCAATATCTCCCGAATGCAAGCTCACAGTTGCGTGCCCCTAACGGCACGGTCAACTCGCTCGGTTATTGAACATCTACTAATCAAACCACTAGGTGCATTGTTCATCGTGGGGCAGCGTTGTATCTTCGAGCATGTTAAATGAGAACGTTACTACGACCAACAGACGAGAGGAGAAACGATCTGGGACATTCCGTGACTGACCAGTGTGTCTTAATTACAGTGTGTTCTGGTACCGTGTGTGCAGTTACGGCGGTTTAATAAACGAACTGTGGATATTGCCTCTCAGAGACCAAGACAATCCTGTGCGAGTCGAACGAGGAAACTTGTGCATACGCGCGGAGCATTACCTCTGTCTCCATCATACACCCCGACTCCCATCCCTGAAGCACGGCAGCGGCTTGTGCTGAGACAGCAAATGCGGCGAGTTCGTCAATTTGAATCGCGCGCCCGGAAGCAATAAAATAAGCTCATTTCCTCGAAAAGAAAACTTTTCTTCGCCAATCAGATAGCATCATCTTTCTTAACACAATACGAAGAGCATCCCTGATTTATAGGAATAGTTCTGATATATTCTGTATATCGAACATATTCTGATATAGTTTCCATGCGTGCGAAGCTGCGGACAATTAACTAGTCTTTCAAAAAATTCAAGGAGAGAAAATCAACTCGCTAAAGAATACCTTATCTCAATATTAAAAGAGCACATATAAAAACAAGGTAAAGAATCTCGAGGGTCACCAACGACAAACTACGAACAAAGCCAGACTGCCAGTAATCTGCATAGAATTACGCGAGGAGAGGGTAAATTTGCTAACTGCAGCAGAAGATAAACTGTTCACGATTGCTGAACACGATACTGAAGGCTTCAAACTTTGTCAGCACAAGGTCGATGGTCATTTTTTTTTTTTTTTTTTTGCAAACAATTCAACCAGAGCACAGAAAAACGTGACATCATAATATCACCGAACGTTCAGCCAATCACAACACAGAGAAGAGACTCTGCAGGCGGCAAACTGGCGTCAAGTGCGGTCTTCGTTGACACACCAATGCGTCAGAACCGGCACTCTCGTGAAATAGGTTGTATTATTAGACTGAATTATTAGCTTCATTGTGTGTATCCGGAGTAAAAGGGATCTGCAGGCCATGCGAGAATGTGCCTGTAAACAAACCTACTGGTGTAGTCAGCATGTTAGTGGCTCAAAGACACAAATACCAGCCAATAACTATTCTTCTGTCAAGTACAGCAAAGAAAGCTGGCAGTGGGGTAAGAGTTTAAAATGGTGAGACTATGTAAAACACTGTCATAAAGACTACGAACCGAGTCTCGCCGTCATCGCCTTTAAACACAAGGGTTCGCTCATTAAAATGGAAATAGCAGGGTAAAGTAGCTGGCAAGTTAACACTCGTCTAGTGTATTCTGTATAGGCTGACACACAAACATCTTCACTCCTTTTCACCTATCGTCTTCAAAAGAACAAACAGGAAGAACGGTAGTTGTCATTACTACCAGCGATGTGAAACCACTGCAGCTCACCAGTGCTGCTAAGTTAGTTCATGTACTCCCAGCATCATTTTTCTTCTTCCAGCCCTCTTCCTAACGCCAACTCTACGTGGAGGGATATTTATTCGCTATTGTCCCTCTCTCTGTGGGTGGTTGGTAGTGTGAATTGCTGTGCGTAGATGCAGTATGCATTGAGACCAACTCAAACACCCACGCCTGAGCCGGAGGAATTAACCGGAAGTGGCTAAAATTCCCAGCCCCCCCAGGAATCGAATCCAGGACCTGTGAACCGAAGACCGCTCCGCAGACCATTTAGCCAAGAAACCGGATGTACTCCCAACAGCACGTCAATATAAAAGAAGAGTTTTGTCTTGCATTGCTCAGAACTAAAAAGAAAAGTATTTTTGTATCGGTCGTGTCTACAGTAATGAGGAAATGCACTTTTTAATTTTCCCTCATGTCTGTCTGTCTGTCTGTCCGTCTGTCTGTATGTATGTCTGTCTGTATGTATGTACGCGCCTTACGAGAAAATGGCTGAAGAGAATTTAATGAAAATCGGTATGTGAAATCGGGGAATAAGGAACTACAATCTAGGCTATATATAATTTTACACACGCTGAGTGAAATGGTAGTTTAGGGAAAGGTCTAAATTGAATTCAATTCTCAAAAATCTATGTTATTAGTGGTCCTATCGATAAATACTACATAAGATAACTAAAGTTATACAGAATTATATTTCCGATCATTTATGTCATACATTTCTACTGTACCGGCTATGATAACAGATTCATGAATTTCGATTTTTGCTGCTAAGTCTATATCAACACAGAACCACGAGAAAATGGGTGAACAGAATTTAACGAAAATCGGTATGTGAAGTCAGGAAATGAAGCACTACAGTCTAGGCTATAAATAACTTTATTCACGCTGGATGAAAGGGTAGTTTAGAGGAAAGCGCCTAAAATGTAATTTTTTAATACCTACATGCAATTGAATAAAATATTATTCACAGCGTGCACACGAATTCATCTAGAATTATGTATACAATATCGAATTCCGCAGTGAAGTACGGGTATACAAGCTAGTATATAGATATTACGATATGATTCAAATATTACAGGATATAAAAATCTCTGGTAACACTGAACACGATTTCTTTACCGATTTCAACAGTCAGTGTGATTGAGTGGTGGATCAAAACCGACTCGCTGACCAGGTCGATTTACATTTCAAGTTTTAGACATGAATTAAAATAAAAATCCACAGCCTGTTTCCAGTCATTCGACCGGGTCAGGAATGGAATCAATGAAGCCCACGTCTAGCGGCGAGGATTGGAAATGTACCTGTCGCACTCCTCTGGGGCAATGATAAATGACTGACAGATGAAATGTTAATGGAGAGAGTTGCTGGAATGAAATATGACAGGGAAAACCGGAGTACCCGGAGAAAAACCTGTCCCGCCTCCGCTTTGTCCAGCACAAATCTCACATGGAGTGACCTGGATTTGAACCATGGTATCCAGCGGCGAGAGGCCGGCGCGCTGCCGCCTGAGCCACGGAGACTTCAGACATGAATATTCTGAGTAAATTAAACTCATGTCCTCATCCTGAGGTGGTACCGGGAATCGAACCCGTCACCATCTCTCCTACACTGCCGGCGAACATTCTGCCGACTTTTTTTTTTTTTTCACCAACTGGACATGATGTCAAACCATACAAATTTGATGTCTTAACGATCATGGCTTCCAGGCGGGCTACTTGTGGCCTGATAAAGACTTTAATGCGACATGGCATAGCTTCACTGAGACACCTACAACACAGATAGGCTACTCTAATTTCCTCATCCTGATATCTCCGCTGTTCAAAATAACATTCCAAAGACCACAACAACCACAAGTTACCTGAAGTAAGAGGTCAACAGGAACTACTTTTCTGGTGATTTAAAAAAATGCTAAGTAAAATGCAAGTTCGGTTCAGACGTCATGAAATTTATGAGTTATTTATTTAGCTTATGGAAAACTGTACAAACTGTATAGGAGTTCATATTGCGGTAAATTGGCTCTGCAAAATGTCTTAGCAAGCAAATATAGTGGTATCTTTTAAGAACTAATTTAAAACTCCCAATTCAATGGCACTTAAAAAATTCACGATAAAAACAAACTCAAAAATGTTGACCAAGTTGATTTACCTCGTTATAAGCTACAAAACGCAGGTTCAGAAAGTGGTTGATCATGCATCCTTTTTACTGAGTGCAGGAATATTTTGAAAATAATGAGTTTTTGCATACATTTATGGCTTTGATAATTTCTACTATATTCTATTCCACGGCCAAGGCCGCTTCCTTCCGATCCCCAGTCTTGTTAAAACCTAGGAAAGTTATTAAAAAACAGGTTCTGGTCCCTCGGTCAGTTTAGTAAAGAAAAGCATCATGGAAGGCAGGAAAATCGAAGGGCCTCCAGAACTCTGATACGCGTAATATCATTAGAACAAGAACTGGGCAAGAGAGGTAAAGCAGAAAGAATTTGAGAGAAAAGGAAATTTAATTTATTGCTTGCTAGAGAATTTTCATCCCAATTTCAGCAGCACTAAATATTTTTTAAAAAAGTGAAATTACAAATAATAATTATTACTTAGCTTAATGCAATTAAATCTAATCGAATATAATTAATCCAATCCGATTTATCCTGTTATTATGGGCTTGGGCTTACAAGTTTTGTTCCAATACACTGAACATACAGTGTTGTATAATAATTATTGCTATAGTTTAATGCTAACCGTGAATTCTTTAAAAATACTGTCATGTTTGAACTGAAATCAAGAGTGTTATTTTTCCGAGACACTGGAGAGTGTGTAAAGTGGCGAATTTCGATGGGCAGATGTTCTACCTTTTATTTTAAAATATTAAATGAAATCTTACATTTGGGCGCGGCAATGGGAATTCGGGAGGAAAAGAAACTAATAATTTTCAATTTGCGAATTAATTATTTTATAAATGACCTTTGCTGCATCTTTCTACCTCCTATCCTCTAAACTTTCCCTTTCTAAATTCAACAAAAGCTCGCTGTACTAAATCCTGTGGGTATTGAGATTTTTTTTTTGCTAGTTTTTTACGTCGCACCGACACAGATAGGTCTTACGGCGACAATGGGACAGGAAAGGGCTAGTAGTGGGAAGGAAGCGGCCGTGGCCTTAAGGTACAGCCCCAGCATTTGCCTGGTGTGAAAATGGGAAACCACGGAAAACCATTTTCAGGGCTGCCGACAGTGGGGTTCGAACCTACTATCTCCCGAATACTGGATACTGGCCGCACTTAAGCGACTGCAGCTACCGAGTTCGTTGAGATGTTCTTTTATGCTCGACGATGCCGAAATGTAAGTATTATATGCCAGAAAACTGAATCTTACTGAGGCTCTTTATAGTTCAAATTTCATTATGATACAGGTTCTCCACCAATCATATTTCAGATTTTCATTCTGATACAACTGTTTGACCACTTAGGTAAGGATAGGAAAATCAAACATGTCGGACACACACATTAACATCAATGCACCTTCTACTTCCAATATTCCACAACCACACGGCACATTCCCGCAAATTCACTTCACCAACTGTACAATAAACAATATGTATTTGAAATAAGGCTAGGTTATGATAACCGTCTACCAAAGCTTTGAAAACATATGACATTGTCAAGGTCTCTGATCCACTCACGGAAAATCAATAACCCAGCGCATGCGCTCTGCGCCTATTCAGTGAACTCAACTGTCAAGCGACATCTCGACAGAAATTTATGGAATATTTTAAAAAAAATAGAGTTTTAATATTATCGTCGAGCATAAAAAGTCGTAAGCAACTCGCCTATAATGGTAATTATAGGCTTGTTGCATAATATACTATTAAAATGTAAATATTTCATGAATTTCTTTTGCCCCATTCCAAGTTCATACACATGCATTTTGCACCTGGAGCTCACACCACTCTTGCGTATTCCAGTTTCAGCCCGACCAAGGTGTTGTACAACTTGATACACGTGTTTATGTTTTTAAATGGCGGCACATTTATCACAAATCCTGAAGTTCTACATGCTTCAGCGGCCACCTTCTGTACCCGAGGAGTGAAAGTCAGCTCCCAGTCTAATAATAGTGCGAGGTCTTTCCATTCAATTAAGGCTACAGGTCATCGTGCCCTAACTTGTAAGTGAAGACGGTGGGTGCTTTACTTCGGGTGAACGACATGGACACACAGTTTGGAAAGTTTAGATGAAAATACGCCAGACTCAGTCTCGAACCACGTGGCTTTCGACTGTTCGTCCTCGTACAGGTTAAAAACGGTGAGTGATAGATCGCATCTAGCACCAAACGGCCGGTGCGGGTGGTCACAGTTCAGCCCAAGGTGAACGTCAGAGGCACACAGGCCAGTTGACACTAGAAACAAAGGTCATGGGAACTGGCCCTCAATTGTGTGACACAGGAGAATTAACTCAATTGTGAGAACAGTCCACTACTCTTGTTTGCAGGTTCAGCTACAAAATAGAGCACACACACTCTGTTGTCGGTCACGTTCGGTGAACGGAATACTTCACTCTGAAAGCTAGAAGTAGGCAAGGTAAGAGGAGACAATACTGACTCTGCTTACGTTCGCTATACTCCAGCACTGCACCATGCACGATCTTAATTACAGCCGAAATCGGGTTGACAGGCCACAATACTCGCGGCTTTGCGACTTTTGTCAATAAGTCGACGATAGAACTGGGTCTTGATTGCTATAACCGCCCCGAAGGAATCGCCAACCAACGGTCGTTATAGGCGATATTCTCACAAATACTTTGTTGTCGCTAAAAATATCATATCTGTAAGTTTTAGGCTTCACACTCACATGGTTAATTAACAGAATTAAAACTTCAAAAAACGTACCGTGAAATAAGCACTGCATTGGCAGTACAGTATTAGTGAAGTGGGACTGTGAGGAATTTCATTGGCTTTCACTTGAAGAGTAGGTCCACTGATCGGGAAATTGTGTGTTCTTTGCTGCTTAAACCATGTAAAGTAAAGATTCTTCAATATCTTAGTGCTCAGATGATATGGCCCGCTTTAGTTTTAAATAATTTTCTTCGAAAAGAGACTGCATTTTCTCTCTGTCCATCCAAATTACAGAAATCGTCCAGTGTGATACGACCAATTCCTTCCCGATGCTGATATTTCCTTTTCTTTTGCGACATCACAGCTATGCTCGCCTCGACTATTTAACAGACTGATTTGAAATCTACAATAATAAGCGTTACATTGTTGTCAGCAGTCCCCGAATACGTAGGCCTAACAAACACAAATCAACATTGGACGTTATACCAGATACATTTCTCCGAAAATGTGATCAAAATACCTCGTTTTATATGATACTAGCTGATGTACCCGTGCTTCGCTACGGGATTCTCAGAAAGACTGACTTTGTGGTTTTCCTAACTGAAATCAACATAGGTCATTACAAAAACGTTAGTATGAATGTAGCGATTAAAAGCAATGCTATCATATAAAATAATCGATCAAATGGAAAGCCGCACGCTTTATCACTTTTAACGAACAGTGCTGCGGTTAGATTGCGGTGCCAATCTAATAGTCCAAATTTCCAGAGCTGGTCGCAGATTGCCATGAACACTCATCTGCCATTATTCCGCTAAATATGCACACTGTTTATTCCAATCAGTGCCTCAGAGTAGGGATTGAATAGCCCAAATGCTATGATGATCCAGTGTGTTACGTACCAGTAGTATCAGAAAATTTATAAACCAGGGGAATGGCATGCTAAAGAAGAACGTTATCTAACTCCCCAGTTACTTCCCATCAATATTCAGGCAGGCTGCTACACTCTGTACGACTGGGCGAGTTGACCGTGCGGTTAGCGGTGCGCAGCTGCGAGCTTGCATCCGAGAGATAGTGCATTCGAACCCCATTGTCGGCAGCGCTGAAGATGGTATTCAGTGGTTTCCCACTTTCACACCAGTCAAATGCTGGGCCTATACCTTAATTAAGGCCTAAGGCACTCCTAGTCCTTTCCTATCCCATCGTCGCCATAAAACCAATCTATGTCTGTACGACGTAAATCAAATAAAAATACTCTGTACGCAGCAGTAATCCTATCTACCGGAGATGAGGTGCAACAGAAGACACAAAGCACATCACGACAAACAATGGTCAATGTAATGTTATTGTTGATCAATGATATGAGCTTTCTATATTGTAGGCCTACACATTTAGTTTTCTTTCGACTCTGTGATTTGTAAAATATTTTATACCGTAAACTGTAGTTTCTTATTCTCCGACTTTACATACCGATTTTCATTAAATACTGTTTACCCATTTTCTCGTTACTCGGCGCTGATATGGACTTACTGTAGTAACAAAACTCCAAATTCATGAATATCTTTGTGATCATAGCCAGTACGGTAACAATGTATGAGACATGAATAATAGGAAATTTAATACTGTATAACCTTAGTTATGTAGCATTCATCAATTACACCTCTAATAAGAAATATTTAAGAATTACATTTTAGGCCTTCCCCTAAACTACCATTTCACTCAGCGTGAATAAAATAATTTACAGCCTAGACTATAGCGACTTACTTCCTGACTTTGCATACCAATTTTCGTCACGATAGGACTACTAATAACAACAATATTTGAGAATTAAATTTTAGGCCTTCCCCTAAACTACCATTTTTCTAAGTATGAATACAATCATTGACAGCCTAGATTGTAGCAATTTATTCCCCAACTTTGCATACCCATTTTCTTTAAAATATGACCACTAATAGCATAAATAGTTGAGAATTCAATTTTAGGCCTTCCCCTAAACTACCATTTCAGTCAGTGTGACTAAAATGTTTTATAGCCTAGATTGTAGAGGCTCATCCCCCGACTTCACATACCGATTTTCATTAGACCACTAATAGCATAAATAGTTGAGAATTCAATTTTAGGCCTTCCCCTAAACTACCATTTCACTCAGCGCGAGTAAAATGATTTATAGCCTAGATTGTAGAGGCTCATACCCTGACTTCACATACCGATTTTCATTAAATTTTCTTCAACCGTTTTCTCGTGATGCGTGTACATACATACATACATACATACATACAGACAGACAGACAGACAGACAGACAGACAGACAGACAGACAGACAGACAGACAGAAATTACGGAAAAATAAAAAGTGCATTTTCTTGTTACTATGGACATGACCGATACAGAAATACCATTATTTTCAAATTCTGAGCAATGTACAGACAAAACTCTTATTTTATATATATAGATGTCGTAATAAGCGAGGTCGTACTAAGCGAGTTTTGAAATACAGTGTTTATCAGTGTTAATATGGGATTTTGACGGGACCGTTAGATTTCGCCGTTATATCCAATACTTCGTTAAAAGCGATGTCGCAATAAAAGGTTTCGACTGCATAACTATTGCTTTCGTTTCTTTTTTATAGCGGAGGGAGGAAATTAAGTCACATATTTTACATTAACTGCTAGTCTACCTCCTTGGCTAAATGGTCAATCTTGTGGCCTTCGGTTCACATGGCCCACGGTTCGATTTCCAGCCGGGTCAGCAAATTTATCAACATCTGGTTAATTACTCTTGCTTGGGAAACTGGGTGTTCGTGTTTGTCTTAATACACATCTTCATTTAACAGAACATATCACATTACAAACCATCACAGAAACATGCAATAGTGAATACATTCCTCCTCAAAGGATTGGCAACAGGAAAGACATACGACTATAAAACTGGGCTAACTCCATACAAAAGTGTTCAACCCCAGGAAATTGGGAGACAGGTGAGGTAGAAGAAGAAGAACACAAACAAGAACTCCCCTGCCTGTCGTAAGCGGCGACAAAAAGTGGCCGCAGGGCTCTTAACTGGGAGTGTAGGTTGGCGACTACGGGGCCCTTAGCCAAGTCCCGACATTGCTTCCACTTACTTGTGCCAGGCTCCTCAGTTTCATCTATCCTATCCGACCTTCCTCGGTCAACTCTTGTTCTTTTCCGACCCCGACGGTATTAGAACATTCGAGGTTTAGGTGTATCATTTTTACACCCTTCGTGGCCCTTTGTCTTTCTTTGGCCGATACCTTCTTTTCCGAAGTGTCGGATCCATTCCATTTCTTTCTCCCTGATCAGTGTTAATATAGGATGATAATAATGTTACATGCCAGCCCCGTGGTAGCTCCTTTCGGTACTTCCGGCCTGTGGAGTGGGGCCGGCCTTCCCGTGTATTGTTCTCGGCGGCCGGCTTATATATGCGAATTCCATGGAGATTCAACGGGAATGTTCTGCCTGTAGTGACATCGTGAAATTTCTGGATCAAATCACCCGAGCTATAAAAAGGACCCTAACCACGGACATTCAGTCCGAGCTGGACTCCGTGTGGGAGTCAGTGTTAGAGTGAGTGAAAGTTGGGCTCCGAGGTGGAGCCAGTGTGACACTGAGTGAGTTGGGGTTCGGTGGCTGGGCTGAGGGCGACAGAGGCGTCGGCTGTCGCTAATGTCCCACCGACGTTTGATCCAGGACTTGTTGTTGTTGTTGTTGTTGTTGCTGTTGCTGTGTCGGAGAGACCAGTGAGTGTGTAACTGGAGGCGACAGAATGGTAGGCTGTACTGTGTGTTCGTGTAATTCTGTAAGTATCTTGGTGAATGGATAGAACCTAACTTGTCCGAAAAAGAAGCCTTTTCTTCACGCATGAATAAAATGGAAATGGCTTACCATCTGACTAAAAATGTCTATAACAAAAGATCTATATCTCTGAATGCAAAAATCAAACACTATAGCACTGTCATCCGGCCAGAGGCTCTATATGCAGCGGAATGTCTCGCCATGAACAAAAAAGGCATGATGGAGAAATTGGAGGCCAAGGAAAGAAAGATTTTGAGAAAAATCTTAGGTCCAGTCAAAGACAACGGCGAGTTTAGGAGACGGCACAACCAGGAGTTGTACTCGCATGTGGAGAAAATAACCGATGTGATGCGAAAAAGGACACATGGCCCGAATGAATTCAACACCCTTAACCAACCGCATTTTCACTTTCCTCCAAGAGAAAAAGGCAAAGGGGGCATGGTTCAGTGAGGTACAGAAAGAACTGCAGGAGATTGGGATCTCATTTGAAGATATCCAGGCGCGTGTCCCACTTAAGAACAAACTGCAAGAACATCAGAGTTTCCTACCAAAGCCGAAGATGAAAACTGGAAAGGCATGGACGAAAGAGCGAAATGAGCAACACCGTATACGAATGAAGGAATAATGGACCAACATTAAAGTTCAAGGGAAACAGTTGAAATGACGTGGTCCTTAGTTGGCCGAAACGAAACAAGAAGTAGAAGAAGAATAATAGGTCTAATGAATTCCGTGTGGCCTCCCGAGAGGCCTGGTGCAGGTCTTTTGATTTGACACCCGTAGGCTTAAAGGATTAAATGATGATGAAGACGGCACATACACCCAATCACTGTGCCAGGGAAATTAACCAATTACTGTATGGTTAAAATGCCCGACCCTGCCAAAAATCGAATCCGGGACCCCTGTGACCAAAGGCCAGTGCGCTAACTACTTAGCCATGGAGCCGGATGATAATAATAATAATAATAATAATAATAATAATAATAATAATAATAATAATAATAATAATAATAATAATAATAATGTATTTAGCATTCTTCCAAAGACAGTCTGTCCAAATTTTTCTATTATTTTGCCCTAAAAGAGAGTTCCTCACCATGCCAATCAATCTTCAGCATTTAAAACATTAACGACTATGCTACATTTTATTTCACGGTTAAGCCACTAACAACAATGTTGTCTGTGAACTTCAAATGTTGACCTCGTACTTCGTAATCTCTTACGAAAATAGTTTCAGTTCAGCTTTTGTCGGTCATGTATAAAACTCAACTGACAGGTTAAAAATTCCACCTTTCCCTCAACTTAAATAATCTTTGATTATTCTTACATTAAGCCCCCTCCCCCCCCCCCTATACCCATGGTGCAACAGCCCCGAAGGGCCATGGCCGACCAAGCGACCGCTGCTCAACTCGAAGGTCTGCAGATTACGAGGTGTCGTGTGGTCAGCACGACGAATCCGCTCGGCCGTTATTCTTGGCTTTCTAGACCGGGGCCGTCATCATCTCACCGTCAGATAGCTCCTCAATTGTAATCACGTAGGCTGAGTGGACCTCGAACCAGCCCTCAGATAGCCTACAGGTAAAATTCCCTGTCCTGGCCGTGATTCGAACCCGGGGCCTCCGGGTAAGAGGCCTACCCCTACACTGCGGGGCAGACATTCTTACATTAAAAGAACATTCGTCTATTTAAAAACGGTTCAAGACATCAAGTGGATTTTACGGGTAACCTGTACTTCGTGTGTATTTTTAATCTTGAACTATGAACACTGCCGAAGTTGTTTTCAAAAGAAAACGAAACATGTACCTTTTTAAATATATTAATTCTCTTTTAATGTAAGAATAATCAAAGACTATTAAAGTGGTGGAAAGGTGGAAGTTTTAACTTGTTAGTTCATTTTTTTTTTACACACTAAAAATTCCACCACGGACCAATATGAAGTATGCATTACCGCATTCGATTACTATACAGTGGCACAGCAATACTAAAGGGACCAAAACAGGAAATGTCAAATTTCTTCGTTTATATTATTGCTGGTGGGACCTAGTGTTTACAGTGCTCTATGTCTTCTGGTATAGGCTAGAGCAATTTTGTTACTTTCATTGATCTGTCTCTGTTTTATACTTTGTTTTGACAATATCAAAGTGACTGAGGTATGAGCGATGCTAGTAATGCCATTCCTTATGCAGCCAGTCCCTGCCATGAATGGTGTGAAACTAATGCTCATAGGGTCGGTTGGTGCATGCATTTCAGTGAGCTTGGCAGGCTGATATGTAATAGCAACTTCTGGCTCAGTGAGGAAAGCAACGGGAAACTAACCCCTCATTTCCCTAGTACGCCTCTTCAGTGATGCCTAGGCCATCTATGACAGCTGATTGTGGAGCTGTTGATGATCCAACCAGCCTTCGGGCTGATGACTAAACATACACACATATTAGCTACATCAAAAAACTGTACCTTATTTGTATGCTAAATGTGTCTGCCAAGGGCAGTTCGGTGTTTCTACATTTGAAAAAAACTGTTTCTGTAAATACGTGCTACATTTAACATGGCATTCTGAGCTGGAGTTTACTTGCGGTAGGGTGGTCAGTTCATTTTTAACCCTCGTGCGTACCTAGCCGTCCACGTGCTGACCACCCCCGATAGTGCTCAACTTTGGAGATCTCACGAGTTCCGGTGTTTCAAGGTGGCTACGCCACACCACTGGCCATTCTGCTATGTAAGAGAAAAAAATACATATGAAATTCAAAGAAAATTCGTTTTCAAATTAATGAATAATTCTCAGGAAGATCTTAGGTTCGGTAAAGGAAGACGAATTCCGTAGACGGCCCAATTCTGAGCTTTATGAACATATAGAGAGAGGCTCTCTGATTGTGCTAGGGAAAGGAGAGTAACTTTCTATAGCCATATAGTAAGACTGCCTCCCAAAAGACTGACCAATCGCCTGTTCATCCCCTGTCAGACCAAGAAGATTCGTGCCACTTGGCTGACAGAAACTGAGAAGTACATTGAAGAACTAAGAATACCACATCTTCAAGATAGACCTGAAAGAAGTCCGTGGATTTCATGGGGAAAAACCCGGAACAAAGGTACCCCCTGGAAATGAAAGAAGGGGGTTACACCGGCAGAAAATAAGAGAATACTGGGTAAAGATCAAAGCCCAACAGTAAAACAAGCGTGATCCAAAGTAGGTCCATTCGAACCAAGAAGAAGAAGAAGAAATATGTACTGGAGACTTATACACTCTTTACAATGCCGTTTTCTGGTTTGTTCTTGCTATTACAATTTGTGAGCAGTTTCTCCCGTAGAGCCCCATGTATGGTGTGTGTGTGTGTGTGTGTGTGTGTGTGTGTGTGTGCGTGTGTGTGTGTGTGTGGCCCCGAGAGTTGGAGAGCGGAGTAAACAGTGTGAGCTTGTGTAAACAGCCAGTGTGTGCCAGCGGCCAGCTTGTAGCAAGAGTAGCGGGTCACCTTCACAACCTTCCAGACACACTGTTTCTGTTGGGTCTTAATACCTCAAAGGACAAAAAAAAGTTAATTTATATTTTTCTCAGAAATACTGTAATTCCAAAATTGGTTCAAAACTCAACAGCGTACTAGCCAACGTCTTGGAGAAATGAATGTATAATAATAATAATAATAATAATAATAATAATAATAATAATAATAATAATAATAATAATAATAACGCAAAATTGTGAGAGGAATCTTGGGATCAAAGTTCAGAAATGGAATCCATCAAAAGAGATCCAACAAGGAAGTCTACAGCAAAATAGAGAAAATTACCGACACAATCAGAAAAAGACGGGCACGATTTTACAGTCATCTGAAAAGAATGGACGGAAGAAAGTTAACTAAAGAAATCTTTCACTTTTTTGATCCAAACCCCAAAACCACAATTCCCTGGTTTAGAAATACCAAAGAAGACCTGAAAATGCTACATATCTCAGCTGAAGACGCCCTTAACAGAGATCTCTTCCGCAAGAAAATATTGACGAACGGGCTAAACCGAGACGAGCAACCGAAGAGAAGACACGGTGCTCCTTGGACAGAGGAGCGTAAGCAGGCCCACTCTCAAAGAATGAGGGAAATTTGGGCTCTAAAGAAGGCTAAGTTCAGTGTCAAATGCAACAAGACTTAACGTGGTCCTTGATGGCCCCAGCGAATTATATATATAATAATGTATTATTTTGCCACTGATATAACGTCGCACTAACGCATCGAAGGTTTTCGGCAAGGATGGGAAAGGGCTAGAAATGGGAAGGTAGAGGCCGTCACCGTAATTAAGGTACAGCTCCAGCATTTAAATGCCTGAATTCTTCACATTTTTGTTGACGTGATGTTCTCAATCGTGGAATGAAATTACGGTCCCCTATTACTGTTGTTATTTATTGATGGATGCAATATTTTTGGACCTGCAAATTCCACCAAAGGAGTGGGAAGGAAGCGGCCGTGACCTTAAGCTACAGCCCAGCATTTGCCTGGTGTGAAAATGGGAACCACACAAAATCATCTTCAGGGCCGCCGACAATAGCGTTCGAACCCAGACCCACTATCTCCGAAATAAAAAACTCGCAGCTTCATTATTATTATTATTATTATTATTATTATTATTATTATTATTATAACAGACATCATAGTTGCTCTGGAAAGCTTAAAGCTCGGTGCTAAAAATAGCTAAAACTGTACGTATCAGAGCAATTTAAAATATGAAGTTTCTCCCCTCTTTCTGAAGGTCCACGAGCAGTTGATGGGACTGTAAACATCATCCTGCTGCAATGTGATACATGTCACTAACCAGCTTCGTTCTGCACTCAACATGGAGCGTCTGAAGTAGCTGGTATATACCTCCCACGCAGGGAATCTGTTAATGAGTGGTACAGGAGACAAGACGAAATGCAGCATAGCGACACAGGTGTTAGCTGTTACGGTGAGAAGTGAGCCATGGCGGAAGCTATAATTAATATCTGCGTTCGCCAAATAGCAGAGGTGGGGCTCAGTATGGAGCCCTGTGGTAGTACTACAGGCATCTGAAGGATTCGTGGATGGGGTGATGATGGTGATTATTGTTTTAAGAGGAAGTAGGCCTACAACTAGGCAGCCATCCTCTATAACACTATTCAGAGAGAAAAATGTAAGGTATCGGCCAAAGAAAGACACGGGCCACGAAGGGCGAGAAAATGAAAACTCCGTAGGCCTCAAATGCTCTAATACTGTCGATGTCGGAAAAGAACAGGAGTTGACCAAGGGAGGTCGAACAGGATAGATGAAAGTGAAGAGCCTGGTACAAGTAAGAGGAAGCAATGCCAGGACTTAGTTAAGGCCCCATGGTCGCCAACCCACGGCCCGCTCCAGTTAAGAGCCCCTGGGACCCCTCTTAGTCGCCTCTTATGACAGGCAACCCAGCTCCCAAGTTGAGGGCCCCTGAGGACCTCTTACGCAGGCAGGGGATAGCGTGGGTGCATTATATGGCCCTATCCACAGGAAATTCCCTAACAACTGTGGAGAGGATAGTTCGCTTCTATTGTACACAATCTGGGGAAACGGCAGGTTAAAAAGAGCACATCGCTAGCAATGAGTTGAGCACGCATCATCCACCTACATTATATAGGCGCCTTGACATGCTTACGTCAGTCTGAAGCAAGGTGTTTATCACGCGCCGTTTTTTAGCGCTTGCCTCGTCTTTTACGGTGTTGCACACGACGACTAACAGGACTTGTCTCATAATGATTAAGCAAAAAGGCGGTTACCCCTTTCTCCAGGTGCTGAGAATAAGTCTGCCGAGATCAAACAGAGTCTAGTACCGGTATTTATTATTCATTTTAAATGATATGACGCTATAGCTCAGGTGGCCTGGGCCTACCAAGCGACCGCTGCTCAGCCCGAAGACCTGCTGATTATCAGGTTACGCGTAGTCAGCAGAAAGAATCCTCTGGACCGTTATCCAATGCCTTCTAGACCGGGGCCACTATCTCGCCGTCAGATAGCTCTTCAACTCACGGTCAGAGAACATCGAATGGGTCTCAGATCCAGATAAAAATCCCTGATCTGGCCGGAGAACGAAACTGGTGTCTCCCCGGTAAGAGGTAGGCCCACTACCCCTAGACAAAAGGGCCAGCATTATCACTATAATGCCTATCATCATCATCATCATCATCATCATCTAAGTTAAACGTCGCTCGAACTCTGTTTTCTGTGACGATGAGATAGGAAAGGGCTATGACTGGCAAGGAAGCGACCGTGGCATTAATTAATTAATAATTAATTAATTAACATTTGCCTGGTGTGAAAATGGCAAGCCACGGGAGAGTAGCCAGGGATGCCAATGATGAGCTTCGAAACTACCATCCCCCTGATGTAAGCTTAGCCTACAGGTATGAGCTGCTCGTACCACGCAGCGAACTCTCTCAGTATAATTCTATTGATTAGTGCCAGGCTCCTCTTATTTGTCTTCCCTGTCCTACCCCCCTCGGTCCACTTCTGATATTTTTTGACCCTGAAGGTATTAGGTTTACGAGACCAAGAATTCTTCCGTTTTCCTGTCTTTCATGGATTCTTCGGATTTCGAAAAGTCGTACCTCTTCTCTTACGAATAATGTTGAATGGAGTGGCACCATCTTGTGCCCCTTAAACATAAATCATCACCACTACAAACAGGCATGCTCAACAACCAGATACTAACCCGCACTATTTTATATACTTACGGCCAGGGTCAGAAACTAATCTCCTCCTGTGGATGAAGAAAATGAAAACATCAACATTCTAGCTCCCTCTGTAGGCCAGAGGTGCTGTATCGGCCTCTGGATCCCAAGATCACGAGTTCAAACCAGCAGAGGTAAGAGATTTAGGGCAAAAATAATCCATTCGGCACCCCCTGTGACACGATGTCAGCATTTAAAATGTCTCTGGTGACACCTCTGGCGTTTACCCGAAAAAATTTAATTAAAAGCTCAGCCACAGATCGCCCAGGAGAAATTTGGTTTACTCTTTCATCTAGTACAAGTCGACGGAACGGCGAAAATGACGCGTTGACAGCCTAAACGTGTATAATTAAAATGTCTGTACATGGTAGATGAAGTAGTCTTCTTCTTCTTCTATCATTATTATTATTATTATTATAGCGAAAATGAATAATTTACACCGTGAAGAACTTGTACATGATCAAATAACACGTATTAAAAGATCGAAAGTTAGTCCCTTTTGGAAATGTTCCATCCAAGATAACTTAATTTTAGTTATAAATATGTCCACCTCAAGCATGGATACATTCTCGTATTCACGATGGCATTGAATCAAAAAGTCTTCGAATGTTTTTTTTTAATACAAGTAGCTTTATGTCGCACCGATACAGATAGGTCTTATGGTGACGATGGGACAGGAAGGGGCTAGGAGTGGAAAGGAAACGGTCGTGGCCTTAATTAAGGTAGAACCCTAGCATTTGCCTGGTGTGAAAAGGGGTTCGAACCCACTATCTCCCGAGTACTGGATACTGGCCGCACTTAAGTAACTGCACCTATCGAGCTCGGTTTTTCGAATGTTATTTTGAGAAACTTCTCTCCATACCTGAAGCACATGTTGGATCATTTCTCGAAGATTTGTGGCTAGAGGTTGGTGTGACAACAGACGCTTTCCCCATAGCAATCCAAACTTGCTCCGTGGGGGATAAATCGGGAGAACGGGCAGGCCGGTCTAGGATCCGTGTATCCCTTATGTCTTCTCTGGTCTGATTTGCACTGTGTAAGTACTCTCACATTATCGTACAGGAGCACGGCGTTTGTTCTAGTGGCCATAAATGGTATGAGAAGCGTGTTTACCACTCTTTCTACTTACTGGCAGGTAGTCATAGTTTCCTGAACAACAACTAAATCAGTGCTGGTGTAATATGCAAGAGTTTCCCCACACCATAATCCCGGAGGTTGGAGAAGTATGCCTCTGAAGAATCAGAGATGGATTTGTCGTATTACCATACCTTCAACGGACATACCCTCATCGACCTGATAGCCAAAGAGAGAAGCGAGACTCGTTCATACTAAACACCACAGAAGGCCACTAATCAACCCAGTTTTCTCTAGTTTCACACCATGCAAGTCTGCTGTTTGTGTCCTGGCGTCAAATGTATACACCGTATAGAAAGTCGCGATCTCACCCTAGCTTGAAGTAACCTGTAAACTGCTGCTCCGATTTCAACTGTTGGCATCGTCTATTCGCCAGAGCCATTCGCACAATCCAACGATCTTCTCTTCCTATGTTCTGTCTAGAAGGACCTGTGCCTGGTCCTCTTGCTGCATTATTCTCCCGCCAACTTGCTGGGCAATCAGTCTGTAGGATTCTGCCATGTCCATTAAACCAAAAACCCTTCTCAAAATCAGAGAGATGTCTATTATATGGGTGCACACATCATCTGGGCATGCTGCAATCTTCAGCCAGTCTGAAACATCACAGTAATCGCTTAACATTCATAATCATCAGCAACAGCATTTTCCGTTTGTACGAACGGCTATAGTATCACTGCAAATGTACCTGCATGGCGGTGAAACTGTAATCACACCTATTTAGCACAGGAATCACATGCTACAAATTTCGTTGTATTTCGTTGTTAAGATGTTCATGATATAACACTTTCCATTTTCCGCTAGCGTAACTATTATTACTGTTCTGAAAGAAATGACCAAACAACTTCACAAGAGGTCTGACTGACTCTTCTTTCTAGAACATTCTTAATATCTTGTGATTCATCAACAAATTGATGTTATAATTTACTTACCACTCAAGTGATCACATTGTCGGTCAATGTCAGCCCTCGACGCGGCGAGTTGGAGGAGGATCCAGTTTGCGTGTGCTGAAGGTCCTCATCGAGTGGGAAGCAATAGTTCTCAGAAACATTGACGACGTTATTCTATAAGAGGAATTGGAGCGAGAGCTCGTACAGAAGATAGAGATACTGTTCTTGGAAAGAGAGTCACGAAGCTCTGTAATATTTGGACTTCGTCCAGGTTCATCCCACAATTTACAATATTCTCTCTGGTTAGACTTATGGAAGTTAACCGCGGATCTTAGAGAAACACTGGAGTTTAGAGGGTCCCGCAAAAATGCATAAAATGTTTTATAGCCTTAACTTAACCGTTGTCTTTCTGTAGTGGATGCTGGACATGAACTTAGCTAATGATTCGACATGTGCGGTTGGGGCCAAGAATAAAATTATTCTGCTCCATGAAACCAGCCCGAATATCACACTAAACTGTATCAACAATATTATGCATTAGAATAGCTGTTTACCTTTTTATTTTTAAGTTAATCTTTAAAAACTGTTTTATAGATACAGTATTAATATACGTAAATTTCTTCATCTGAAATGCTTCCCTATAAATATACTACCTCAGTTAAACACAGTTTTTGTAAGTTGTAAGTCCCACCTGTTGCTATTTCTTGATGGATGCAGTATTTTCGCATCTGTCGCTTGGCACAGGCCAAAGTAAAATGCAGCTCCTACTGAAGTATCATTCTCATTTATGGCTGTGGCATTATGGAAGCTGCTGAAGCATGGCTTGTGCTGAGTAATGACATTCTGTCTACGACTAATGCCTCTGGATGTTGTTAAAGGTATTTCTCACAGATGTGTGCTGCAGCAACACTCTCTGGCCTAATGAGGAAAGCAACGACAAACTACCTCACTCCCCACCATACCTTGTACACCTAATGGCGCCACCGTCGGTTTTTGCGGATTTCTTATAACTGCATAAACTTTGGTGGTTTTATTCTAATAAAATTTTATTAAAAATGCAGGAACTGTAATTCGGCTCACATACGGTATACACTATTATATTTTACCTCAAGTTAAGTACTACATGCTCCAGGCATCCAGGGTTCCTCGAGGTTTGGTTAAATACTTCTAGGGTTCCCGGAAACAAGAAGGGTTGGAGAAACACTGCTATAGCTTCCAACGTGTGACTATGAAGCTCAAAACAATAGCTAACACTTACTAAAAATATCTTCAATAATTTCAAGCGATGTTTCTGATTATACAGCTACCTCCTTTTAACATAGCTCGCAGACGAGGTCAGGGTAGCATAGCAGCTTCCCAGTCTTATCTAGGTTTGGACACCTCGAAGGTGCGAGGGACTACAAAGGATACTCTCGGCCTTATAAAGACAATAGAAATTAGAATACATTTCATTCTCGGCAATCATGTGAGTTATCAGGTCTCATGTTGGGTCGTACTTAGCTTACAGGCCACAGCCTCTGTATTACACCGTCTTCTTTTCTGTCTTTGTCGCAATTCCTCATGTTTACTATGAAGTCGGCGTTTTCTTCTTCAATCCTTCTCCTCCATGTCTTATCGCTAGCTTCTTGTGTCTATCCTTTCTCCCTCAGATTCTTAACTACTTTATCCTTCCGTCTCAGCTTGGATATTCCTCTCTTCCTCTTTCCAGCAACAATTACCACCCTCACTCTCTTTCCAACGTACTGTCCGTCCCTCCTTTCTACGCAGTCAAACCATCTCAGCTTCTGATCCTCAATCTTCTTGCTCATGGGGTACCTCTGATGTAGTCAATTCTGATTTTGTCTTTCCTCGTCAGATCACACATCCAGCTTAGAATTTTCATTTCCGCAACTTTCAGCGTCCTTGCTTGATACCTTGTAATGACAATTTCTCAGCTCCATGTAACATAGCAGGTCTTGCCATACCCCTGTACAATTTACCTTTCATTTGGCGGCATATTTTCTCATCACACAGCACCCCATTCAGGTTCCTCTAGTTCATCTAGACATACCGGACTCGGAACTATATTTCTTACTATTTATTACCCAATGCTAGCACATACTACAGTAATCACAAATGCATAAACCAGCAAACACACCACAACCAAACAGGTGGAAGGTGGAGATAAAGCAGAATTAAGGAGGTCGATGCACGCCTGATAGCAATCGTATCATAAAAAAGAAAGTTCGGAACTAAAGATAAGTGCCGTAGCACAACGGACTATTAAGACAGGTTACAGGAAACAAGACATTATCCCTACCCCGGTAAAGAAAATACTGATATTACTGCCAAGAGGAGGAAAACAAGCTGAATGAAGTTATGTACTTGAAAACAAAATGGCAACAAATTGTAGCGTTTATATCTATGTTAATCTGAAGAGACAAACCTTTCATTATTTAAGAGGATAAGAAAAATAAATTCTAGTGATGTCTAGAATCTAAATTATGATGCAAGTCTTTCAATAATTAAATCCTGACCCTCGCCATTATTCATGGTACCTCATGTTGTCCAAGATATTTTCAGCATACGTCGAAGATCAACTTGAAGCTTTTGAGATGTGGGTATATCGATGTATGCTGAAAAATACCTTGGACAACATGGATGACAAACCAAAAGTTCCACGCAAGGTAAGATTAAAAGGAGAGCTACTTGACCGCATTAAAATAAGCAAAACACCTCATCTTGTCCACATCCTTAGGTATTGACCATTAAAACGGAAGGAAAGAAGAAAAAGCAGGAGAAAGACTTCCTGGCTCTTCAATATAAAACATCCCTATCCCGGTAAAGAAAATACTGATATTATACATATTTAAACTGGAGAGGCAGGAAGTCCTCCTGCTTTTTCTACTTTACACTGGACAGGTCTGAATCGACAACACCTCTTAGAACAGCTCAGGACAGAAACGCAGGTATATACTAATGATCGCTAACCTTCGTTAAGGAAACAATGGAATGAAATTCCATCATACACTGGTAACTTTTAGCTGATATCTATACTTTTTTGTTCTTACGCCAGATTGTGGACGAGTTAATTTTGTGTGGGACTGTAGCTAAAGCCAACTTCCGGTTTCGTTGGTATCCAAGCATCGTCTATTCCTTTCCAAAAGTTTGTACATCTGTTTCGGAGAAAGACAGTATTCAAAAGTTATAGTTCCTGGTGGTGGGATGAAAATTGAGCTAGGGAGAGTTCGAGGACATCAAGAACAAACAGGAACTGCTGATAACCTACTAACAAACCCAGGTAGAACGTAGATTAAGACCTTCCTTCTCCCCAGTTGTTATCGACTCACCCACAGCCATCTCGCGACAACCAGGGGACCACTTACCTAGAAAGAGAAGGAGAACACAAAGTTAAGTAGAGACGAGACGTAAAAGCTAAAGAACACAAAAAGAAGAAAATTCCAAGAAACTTTGCTTCTCAATTACTGTCACCACAACTGAAAAGACCAACTTAAACGTTTAAACTTTTTTCATTTCTCTCTCCTTTGTCATAAGACGTTTTACAAAAAGTTCAACACAGTAATAATATACCTTCTGAAGAATTCACTTCACAAATTTACCTCAATAGTCTTTACAGTGGATACAGATAAAGGGACATAACTCTCTAGTTTCATATAAACGAGTCTCCTCCCAACATAATCACTTCGACACATTCTATCACTGAACTGTAACTTATTATTTATTTATTTATTTATTTATTTATTTATTTATTTATTTATTTATTTATTTATTTATTCTCCAAGAAAGGTAGCCCGACTTCACCTAAAAGTATGTTAAGGCTATAGTTTATAACTTTTATAAGAATACAATATTAAATGTTATTTATGCATTACCTAGTAGAACAAAATACTGCAAAGAATATTACAATGAGTTTTAAACATTATCTTAAGAAACAGATAAAAGCTGAAGTGAAACTGGCGGGTAAAGTTTACATTGCAGTAACTCAGGTGTCCTGACAAATTGTTCCTTTTGATAGTGTGAAGTGGACAGTAGAAAATTAAATGAGCTACCGTTTGTTCTGATTGACACTTATAAAGGTATCCTTCAGGTGATTGTATTTTAAACCGTTCGAAATAACTTACGAATTTACCATGTCCAGTAATAAACTGTGCAAGTATAAAAGTGGGTTCAAAGAATTTTGAAGTTAAACGTTGATGAACGGTTGGAAAGAACAACTCCCGCATGACATGTCCGTTCGTCCGGCTCCATGACTAAATGGCTGGCCTTTGGTCACAGGGGTCCCGGGTTCGATTCCCGGCAGGGTCGGGTATTTTAACCATAATTGGTTAATTTCTCTGGCATGGGGGCTGGGTGTATGTGTCATCTTCATCCTCATCACGACGCGCAGGTCGCCTACGAGCGTTAAATCAAAAGACCTGCATCTGGCGAGCCGAACTTGCCTTCGGACACTCCCAGCACTAAAAGCCATACGCCATTTCATTTTTTTTTTCTTTTCATCCTATTTGTCCATACAGAGTTCCAACTCTCTTCCATTTCACTTCTTAATATGTTCTTCAGATGAGATGTGGGACATTTGGAGAAGCTGAAATCTCTCTCCACCGAGCTCGATAGCTGTAGTCGCTTAAGTGCGGCCAGTATCCAGTGTTCGGGAGATAGTGGGTTCGAATCCCACCGTCGGCAGCCCTGAAGATGGTTTTCCGTGGTTTCCCCATTTTTACACCAGGCAAATGCTGGGGCTGTACCTTAATTAAGGCCACGGAGGTTTCCTTACCACTCCTAGCCCTCACCTGTCCCATCGTCGCCATAAGACCTATCTGTGTCGGTGCGACGCCAAAAAAAAAAAAAAAAAAAAAAAAAAAAAACTCTCTCCCATCGAGATGAGAAGTAACCGCAACTTACGGATCATTGGTCTGAATACATTTTGAGCACTAGGCCTACATATGTGTCCCGTTCTCAATATAAACAGAGCTAGGTGGTGGTTATTTTTTGTTTTAAGAGGGAGTATAACTAGGCAACCATCCTCTATTAACAATAATCAGAGGGGAAAAAACAAAAGGGGTCCGACACTTCGAAAAATTAAAATACAGGCCAAGGAAAGACAAGGGCCACGAAGGAGGTGAAAATTGAAGACTCTCTAGGACTCGCAACCTAATACCATCGGGGTCGGGAAAGAACAACTGTTGACCAAGGCAGGTCAGATAGTGGAGATGAAAGTGAGGAGGCTGGGACAAGTAAGTGAAAGCAATGTCACGATCCAGCTAAGGACCCCGTGGTCGTCAACCCAGGCTCTCAAGTTAAGAGCCTCTGGGACCCCTTCTAGCCGCCTCTTCGATAGGCAGGGGATACCAAGGGTGTTATTCTACTGCCCCCACCCACAGGGGGCTTATACAGAGCTACACCAAATTGAAAGTTATTTGTAGAGAGATATCAAATTTGAGGGGAGCCTCCGTGGCTCAGACGGCAGCACGTCGGCCTCTCACCGCTGGATACCGTGGTTCAAATCCCGGTCACTCCATGTAAGATTTGTGCTGGACAAAGCGGAGGCGGGACAGGTTTGTCTCCGGGTAGGCCTACTCCGGTTTTCCCTGTCATCTTTCATTCCAGCAACACTCTCCATTCTCATTTCATAGCATCTATCTATATCGCTCATTAATAAAGCACTTTGGGAGTGGCGACCCCATCGTATTAATAGCCTATATCTGCTTCATTCATTACATCCCTGGCCCGGCCATTGACTGGAAAACAGGTTGTAGGTTTTCATTTTTCATCAAATTTGAGGAGTAACGTGGAAGTTGAAGTAACGTTTCAAGAAATATTTTCTCAGAAATCTGAAGCAAACTATAGAAGATGACGACGACGATGAGGAGGAGGAGGATTGTTGTTGTTTAAAGGGGCCTAACATCTAGGCCATCGGCCCCTATATAGAAAATGTATCGTGAATACCTTGTTTCGAAAGCAGACGGCAGCATTTAAAAAAAGACACTGTATATTTGGAAACAAAATTAAAAATGTAAATACTCTAATCGTTACAAATGATATGATTTGTAATGGTTATTCTGATAAACGAGAAAGACTTGCATGATTCTGTACGTAAACGCTGATTTTAAAAAGTATGTAGTAAGCAAATCACTATACATTTTCTGCATCAAAGTATTAAACGATCAAAGAAAATACTGTATTTATCATAAGTTTAATATTTATTGTTGATGATTATTGTTTTAAGGGAAAACACGAGATGATCACTGCTTCTTAAATTTTCTAACAGTACAAAAGAGACCCTTTTAAAAATAAAGGTGGTGGGAGGTCACAAACATTTACAGAAAAACAGCAAGTAGGCCTACCGGGAGCCTGGCGGGGGAGGGGGGGAGGGTAGGCAACAAAATTTAAATAAAATGGCAAGTTTTCGATGCTCTCTGAGCGAATTTCGACAGAGAAGTAAAGGTTGATAGTTTACCAACTTGACAGTTTGAGATTTTGATTCAATAATATACAATAAAACGTTCACCTAAGGAACAATTTTTCACATACGCGCAACTAAAGTTTTGTGCCATCAGATACTAATCGCACTAATACACACCGCTGCTCGCGTCTCCACTATTTGCTGTTGCGCCGAAAATTCGGTTGGCTGTGTCGAATGACATTTTGTGCGGACTTCCGCAAAGTATTTTTGTTTAACATTTAAAGGAAATAACTGGGTAAGAGAAAACAGGGTTTGTATAAATTGTTTTTATTTATTTTACAATTCCTCGTTTTAGGTTGCCGAAATGGAATTAAAATTTAATTTTTTTTTCACCTCAAAGTGAGGGTTGGCGACTGCCACTGCATCCATTCCTTGATGAAATGAAATGGCGTATGGCTTTTGGTGCCGGGATACCCCAGGACGGGTTCGGCTCGCCAGATGCAGGTCTTTCTATGTGACCATTCCTTGATGACGTGACACGAGGGAGACGTTCACAACAAATGGAATTTTAACTCTATTTCTATATATTAGCAGAAATTAATTTCTAATACATTGCTGTATTGGGAGACAAACATGCTCTTCATGTTCGAAATAAACGGGGCAACAAGAAATGAGTAGGAATGACTCAGCCCATTATATCATTTAGAATATTCAAAAGTGGCTGAATGATGTTTGACTTTCAAGGTCATCAACTGTCTACAGGAAAAGGAAGGAGAAGAAGAATGAGGATGTAAGCGTGCACAAGATTGAAAGTGAAAAAAAAAAAAAAGACCGTCGAGATCGCAAGAGAGTAGAAGTTGGCCATGAGAATGTCGGATTAAAGCAGCCAGCTAAAAGTCGAAGCAAGTTCAATCACACGGACTCCTTAAAAACACCAGTCACTAAAATAACAGCTAACTGCCATTAGTGCCCCACGTGGATTGGCGCGAGAGTGTCGGCCACCGTTTCCCGCGATCGCAGATTCAAACCCGCTGGGCAGGCAGAATAAGACGAATTTTTGAAGAGCAGAACGAAGTCCATTGGACACTCAACATGGACGATGACTGCATGAGAAAGATTTCTGGTGATACGTTTACCCGACAAAATTAGTTTGTAATTTTTATTTTTTAGAATTGGCTTTACGTCGCACCGACACAGGTAGGTCTTATGGCAACGATGGTATAGGAAAGGTCTAGGAGTGGGAAGGAAGTGGCCGTGGCCTCAAGATCAGCCCCATCATTTGCCTGATGTGAAAATGAGACACCACGAAAAACAATCTCAGGGTTGTCGACAGTGGGGTTCAAACCCACTATCTCCCGAATGCAAGTTCATAGTTGCGTGCTCCTAATCGCACGGTCAACTTGCTCGGTACAAAATTAGTTAAAAGAGCCCAAAAGAGATCAGTTTGTCTGCCAACTGGTAGAAAAACGAAACGTCGAAACTGAGACGCAGGCAGCCTAAACGGCGTCAAATCAAAATACCTGCACAAGATAGCTTAGACTAAACTATTAGGGCCTACTACCACTACCGACCAACTGCGGACTACGTAAAATTTCTAGGCAGACTTTTCCTACCTTCCCAGAATGCATCGTTTCGCTCATCTTTCTTTGCTCCTCGGATATCACTTCGGCCCTAAAATTTCGGTGGTTGTCGATTCGATTCCTGTACTCCTTTCTCTGCTGTGATTTCGATCCCTTCTGCGTCCTTCTTGATCTACTCCATCCACTTGTGGTAGCCTTCAGGGGCGGTGCGTGGTATTGTTGCAGGTTTGCACAACTCCCAATAATTTTACGCTTGATTTGTCATCTTTTCTTCCTATTTTGCAGTTTAATAAACCTAACATGTACTCTAAAATGTGTTAAAACCAAGCACCTTTTATCGTTCGATGTACTAATACTTCGTAACGAACCATTAAACTCCGCCGTCTTTAAATCAAATTCAGGGGGTTGACTTTCCTACGCCAAACTCCCTAGCGCACAGCGCGCCGCTATTTAGTTTCAGCAGGGTCGAGCCTAAGCCTGTATACGATGTATAGCATCAGGTAGCAAGCCCGCCAGTATCGGTCCTAGGGAGTTGCATGAGACCAGCAAGTCCCCTATCGAAAAACAACTCCAAATGTCCCCGTTAGATTGCACCACTCTGCAGAGATGACTTCATCCCTGCTTTCTCTCCACTCGCAACGGTAATTTCTTTTCCACGCCACTAGGGTAAGGGTAAGCTGCACCGCACCATTCACAATGTTACCAACATTGGTAATTCATGGGCAATCATAACCTTTTATTAAATCCCAAAATTTGTTTTGAGGATATACTTTCGGAGGAAACGTTTTCTCATCAGCATAACTTCATGTTATGCATTTGCCAACCGTAAAACGAGCTTTGTGCCAACATTGTCACATGTTGGTAAACGGCTGGACTATTGCGACATGGAGTTGTTGGTATGTTTACATTTATCACGTGCAGGCCTTGGTGTGTTTTCAGGTGATTGAGTATTTTGGTTCTAGATAATTTTTCTGTGCGTTATTATTAAAACTGATGGATTCTAAATTGTGAGTAAGAGTTCGTCACAAAGCTGCCGGTGTTTGTGTAGTTTAGTTTCAACAAATAGTGTATACGGTTTTGGACAAACTGAAACTACGCCATGAACTATCGTCCATCTATTTAGCACAAGAAAGCAAAGCAAAGTCACCTACGTACAGGCCATGAAAGCCCTTGTAGGAGTGGAAGGTAAAGGCTTCCACCATTGTTAACCTCGGCACATGATGGGGTAGAGTGGTTAGCTCTACGCCTGGCCACCTTTGCCCCTAGAAATTAACCTGGTACTCATTTTTGGTGTAGGCTGAGTGAACCTCAGGGCCATATGTACGTCCGGAAGTGGAAATCTCGTTTCTTAAAGTTTACTACTTCCTGACCCACGTCCTTCCGGGCGAACCGAGCACGCCTTTACCGCCTCGGCCAGACAGCCCCTATTTAGCACAAGAATTCAGATCATTGTCGGGTCCTGTTAGTTTAGCAGAGTTTATAATAACCAATAACCTGGAGAGGACGTTCACTGAACTGAGTGCTTGAAACTGCTGAAGTTTAATTTTACAATCCCTATGACGTCTGTCGAAGCAGAAAGATGTTTTTCTACTTTGAATAAAATAAAAACTTCCTTAAGGAACTCTATGACCCAGGAAAGATTGTCGGCCTTGGCGATGCTTTCTATAGAAAGAGATCTGCTGATGGAAATCGCGGACTTCAATCAACGGGTGACTGACAAGTTTGCATCAATGAAAAACAGGAGGGCGAATTTTCAATTCAAGTGAGATAAGAATAACTGTAGTTATATTCTTATTTCCTGTGTTTTAATTGCTGGATATGTATTTCAATTTTAATATGAATGCAGTTCATTACATACGGATACTAGGGATTCTTGTTATTTCTATTAGATTCTCATTTAAAATTGCAACATTGAACATGTTGGTGCAACACCCAGCCTCAGATACGACCAGCCGCCACTGGTAGCCTTTAATCTTACGACGTATTCGAAGATGCTTTTGATCAATCGTTTTTGTGAATTACAATATTCGTTTCAGCACAGTATCCATAATAATTATTTCACGTGCATCTGTAGAGGTCCTTCCCCCCCCCCCCCCCCAACTTTTCCTTCCAGTAGTAGTAGTAGTAGCAGTAGTCCAATTCTCACAGCTTTGTGCTTGGGGCTCACAACTTTCTCAACCTTTTTTTCATTAAACTTGGGGGAGGCAAAAAGTAGCCAGGAGAATCTCTATACCGTAGTATATGTGAGCATTCGGTAAAGCCAGTACGCGCAAAATATCGGAATACGAAGTAACATGAGAACTATGCAGCCTGCCTGTCTTCAGACCGGTGTTCTCGGAAAGCAGGCAGTCTTCCTGGCGACGTCTCAATGCATTTCTCATGAGCAGTTCAAATGGATGGCTGGCCGACTCGGTATCGACCCCGCGACCACATCGCGTGAGTATAACGGAAAGTTCTAATTACAAGGCGGAACGCAGGACAGACTGAGTGGCGACGGAAGGAAGGGAACGGAAAGAAGGAAACGACAACTCTTCCCCTCCTTCCATCCTTACTCACTGAGGAATCATTTATGGACCACAAACAACAATACCAACTCCGTTTTAAAGCAAAGGGCTGAAGAGCGCTAAAATGGTTTCAAACGATTTAAATAACAATAATGTTATTGGCTCTAGGTCCCACTAACTACTTTTACGATTTTTGGAGGTGCCAGAACATTGTCCTGCAGGAGTTATCGTAAATCTACCGACATCAGAATGTCGTATTTGAGTACCTTCAAATACCACCGGACTGAGACAGGATCGAAGCTGCCAAGTTGGGGTCAGAAGGCCAGCGCCTCAACCGTCTGAGGCAGTCAGCCCGGTGATTTAAATTCTAAAACTGGAAGCAGTTACACTAAAAGTTAAACGTAACACTGGGTCATACGCCCAAAATTATAATGTAATACGACATTTGATATTAGAAGATAGCAAACAAACATAGCTTAAAGAATTCGATTCTTTTAAAACGGGATAGACATTTCAAATGTCTAATTTATTTCATCGTTTCTCAAAATCATTTCTTTTTAAATTCACGGCCGTGACGGCCTTTGCTTAAATAAGTGACCGCTGCACAGGCCGCAGGCCTGTAGATTACAGGGTGATGCGCGGTCAACGCAACGAATTTCCTCACCGTTGTTCTTGGTTTCCGGTACCGGCTACGCAAAATAACATTGGGGCTTGAAGATTTTGGTTCTTAAAATGATCGAGTCATGTCACATGCTGCGCTTGTATGCACATATAGTTCCGATGATTACAAGCACTTTCATTTGGAATACTGTACACTTACAGGGAGTTCCTTTCAGCGTTCTGCACGAATTCATTGAACGTTGGGACTCTTAACGCATGTGAGCCTGCAACTTCGGAGAAATTGCGTCGTGGACGGCCGGTGAATTTGCCGCGATATTACTGGGATATGGTGATCCCCTCCGAAGTGACGTTCGAAATATAGGGATTTTATGTGAAGAAATGGCAATAAATCAGTAACAGAATTATTTTTCAATCGGTGGTATAAATACAATCAGTGAACTACGCTTGATGCACACAGTAAATTTGTTCTTCGTGTAACCCGTTTTAGACATGTAAAATGACTGCCTTTTAAAATATTTGTCAGAAGACTTTTTCCTTTGGCAGTATCTTTCGTACACTGCCTTAATTACTCTTAATATTGTTGACGATGCAAAGACAATGACTTAGAAATATTTCCAAATAACTTTTCCACTGCACAACTCTGTCAACTTATTTTTAACGTATCATAAGAAAGTCCTTTGCTCAAGCGTATAGTTAATTCTCACTGTGTTTAATAACTACATGGGTAAACAAAACCATTAATAATACATAATCAAAAAACAAACCACAAAGGAAACTTACCCATTTGGTCACGTGAGCATGACGGAGAGAAAGCGTCCCCCTGTGGGTGGGGACAGTAGAATAACACCCATGATATCCCTGCCTGTCGTAAGAGGCGACTAAAATGGGCCCCAGGGGCTCTGAACTTGAGGGAGCGTGGGTTGGCGACCACGGGGCCCTTAGCTGAGTCCTGACATTGCTTCCACCTGTGCTTGGCTCCTCACTTTCATCTACCCGACCTCCCTTGGTTAACTCTTGTTCTTTTCCGACCCCGACGCAATTACAGCATTCGAGAGCTAGGGAGACTTTCATTTTCACGCCCTTCGTGGTCCTTGTCTTTCTTTGGTCGATATCTTACTTTTTCGAAGTGTCGGACCCCTTCCATTGTTTTTTCTGATTAGTGTTGTATAGTGGATGGTTAAAACAATAACGACCACCACCACCAACACCACCACCACCAACACCACCACCACCACCACCGGAGAGAAAGCTCTGATCCATTCTTCGTTCCTTCTACGAGTGGGCGGACTTCAACAAACATTGAGATCTCGACAGATCTTCTTCACTATTAATGTGGGAGGTGTTGGATAAGAACTTTCATATTTATGTATGTATGTATGTATGTATGTATGTATGTATGTATGTATGTATGGTCACTTTACGGTGTCAAAACATAATTGCACGTCCCATGTAGGCCTAGATATTGATCATTTTTATTTCTGTGATTGTTGTTACGAAGCTGAAGTACAAGAAGATTAGCTTTTCTCATTTTAGACTGATCTTTATCAGGTTAAAAACAGCCACAATATATATTTTGCTTTACATCGCACCGACACGGATAGGTCTTATGGCGACCATGGAACAGGAAAGGGCTGGGAGTGGGAAAAAAATCGTCCGTGGCCTTGATTAAGATTCAGTTCGAGTCAGCTTGTTCGAAAACAGGAAACTACGGGAAACCATTTTTAGGGTTACCGACAATGACGTTTGAACACCGTCTCCCGAATGCAAGCTTACAGCTACGAGACCAAACCATGCAAGCACTCGCTCGGTATAGCTGCAATATTCTAATGAGCTTACATTTATTTGTTTTGAGCTTCAGTAGGGAACAATACTTAGTACCAGCATTTAACTGCAGTGAATGTAGAGTAAGTCCTACAATAAACGTTCACAGGATGACCGCCAAGTGATATTGCTGATTGAAATAGAACAGCTCAACCTTGGCTGACAAGTACTCCCCTCTTAGAATATTATTTATTTGCTTGAAGGCTTTCTTCACCTTCGCTCATACATTATATTTAAGCCAGCTATATCCTTCACAGTTGATGCAACCATTCTCAGCTCTAAATCGGGACATCGAATACCAGGGGATGAAAATAACATCAATTAAATAGCTGTGAGAGGAGGTAATTTTTGTTTAAGAGGAAGTACAAGGTAATCATGTCCGGCCGGGGTGTAGGGGGCAACGCGTCCGCCTGTCGCCCGGCGGCCCTGGGTTCGATTCCCGGCCGGGTCAGGGGTGTTTAATTGTAAATGATCAATGTCCCTGGCCTGGGGACTGGGGGTTTTCCTCACATTCAACACTTTACACTCCCGCAATTTTCAAATACACGCAGGTTCATAACATATGCTGCAAGTAGAAGCAAAAGATTTTTCTATGAACATATTAAATGGGAGGGGAGGGGAAATTAAAACAAAACAGAAAGATTTATTCAATGAAGGGGAGCCTTCGTGGCTCAGAAGGCAGCGCACTGGCCTCTCACAGCTGGGTTCCTTGATTCAAATCCCGGTCACTCCATGTGAGATTTGTGATGGACAAAGCGGAGGCGGGACAGATTTTTCTCCAGGTACTCCAGCTTTTCCTGTCATCTTTCATTCCAGCAACACTCTCCAGTATCATTTCATTTGATCTGTCATTCATTAATCATTGCCCCAGAGGAGTGCGACAGGCTTCGGCAGCCGGCACAGTCAATCCTCGCCGCTAGTTCGGGGCTCCATTCATTCCATTCCTGACCCGGTCGAATGACTGGAAAGGTTTTTCATTTATTCAATGAAGGAATTTCGAAATAAATATCAAAATAAAACAAAAACATTATATTAAGCCGAAAGAACACTTCAAATTTACATACTCTTGATTAATCCACTCACACATATAACGCGAATGACGAGATTAGAAGTAGTCGCGTCATCGGCTAATACGACCGGAACACACACATCACATCACATCACAACGTTTCTCGCCTGGTGCAAGGGGAAACTTCGCCACAGCACCTCCAAGATTTTTGCTCGGCCGGGTGGCCCTCAACTTTACTTGCTACCCAGCCGACCTCAAATAGCATATAGGCTGACGCCTCGTTGGCAGTCGGCCTTCCCCACCCACCATGTCTTACTGCCTAATCACCGGAGTAGATCCAACTATCTCTGAAGATGCCATCAACTACTACGACCTTCGTACAGCCGGCGTCCCAGCTTATAACGCCTACCGATTGATGGATGACATAACTTTCACTCCAACATCGCAGATTTTGGTACATCTTCCGGGAGAGGACGACCTGCAACGCCTCTTCGCCTCCGGAGCGACCATTCGCCATAAGACCTACGCAGTGGTGCCAACTCCGCCGTCCATCCAAGACCAGCTCTCTGCGGATCCAACTATTGTTCCAGTCTTGAACGCGTCTCTTCCCCGGACATTGCCTCAGCCACCATCACCCTTCTTCTCAACAACTCCTACTCCCACGACCACTATGACGACCGCATATACCAGTTCTCCACTTTCCATCACCACTGTCACAACTTGTCACCCTTCACCAGTAATGTCCTCATCTCTCCCTTTACTCACGACTACCACAACCCCGCCACACTCTTCCACCGCGTTGACTTCGACCACCGCTGCTTCTTCATCGCCGCCTCTACAAGACACCTCCGCAGCAGCCGAAGACCCGCCACCATCGCCGCAGCAGCAACCGCCATCCTTCCATGCCACGTTTAGTTGCGTCCTACGCGGGATTCCATCTGACATCTCCGAACGGGCGGTCCTCCAGGAACTCCACGCGGACGGCGTTCCCGCCCGACGCGCGATTCGCATCCATAACACCAACGGCCCTACTTATATGGTGCGGCTACAGCTTCCCAGTGCCGAAGACGTTCAAAATCTCATCCGTACCGGAGCTCGTATCAACGGCCACCGCCACAAAGTGGAGCCCTCCCGTTCTCCACCCCAACCTCTTAGCTTCCCTTCAGCTAATTCACATCGTCGTCCCCGGCCAGCCGCTCCTCCTGTTCCACCTTTTCCACAAGTCTGTCAACCCCCTCCCCCACCTCGTTTCATTCCGCCACCCCTTCCGATATTCGACCTTCTACGTTTTCTTATCAGTTCTCTTTCTAATATCACAGCCACCCTCCATCTCCTCAACTTGCATCTCCACCCAAGACCTCTCCTCTAACCTTTATCTTTCCCATTTTTGCACTTCACCTTTACCCCGACCACCCTTGCACTCCCCTCTGAATATTTAATCCTTGCACACATCCCCGATACCTATAATACTATCCGCACACACCTCCTAATCCCATACATCAAATTACCCTCCTCCCCATAACATCGCTTCTCCAACCTGCTGAAACTCCTGGCCAGAGTGAAGGCGTTACCTTTAGGGTGGCCCGCCCCTCCCCTTCAGGGAGGGGAATGAAAGCATTTGTAGTTAGTTAGCTAATACGAGTTGGAGTGCGCCCTGCAGGCCGAGATTCCATCTTAGGCCAGAGAGATCGGGCCACGGTGAATTCGGCACCTCAAGAATTCACTTGCGGGAGGGGGGTCTTCCCTCTTTAGGAGGTAAGAGTGCGCAGATCTTCCATGATCTATCCTCAGCCCGCACAAAACTACGGCCTCTCCTCGTGAAGGCCGAAAAAAAGGGACCACCACACGGTAGTTGTCTTCTTAATTGCTCTCAGCTTGTTGGGAGTTCGGATAGCTAGCCTCTCCGATTCCCAGGACGCCAAGATCTGAGAACAAATCCCTAGAAGGTCACATTCATAGGTCTAGGGAGTAAAAGTACCGTTTCCTTTGTAGCTTCATGCCCAAGTTCATTTCCCGCAATCCCAACGTGGCTTGGAAGCCACGCGAAAGTGATTCTGGTGCCAACATCACATAACCTGGCTAGAAGGTCAAGAATCTGCTGTACCAATTGGTGTTGCGGAAAAAAAATGACTGCCTTCTATCATATATAGAAACACTATTACAGGACAATGTGTGAAAAGGGGGCAACAGAAGGAGACAAGAACAAATATGAAAACACAAAATAACACGATCCACGCTGCCGTCTTCGAACAGAGAGGCTCATTCCTCACCACACTCAGTTCTTATAAAATGTCTTCAGTTTATCCTTGTTATTTATGGGGTCATTCGAGCCATTCAGGTTCATTTTGCTCCTGCTTGGCGGGCTTACGTCCGGATGCCCTTCCTGACGCCGCATAATTTCTTAATTTGTTTTTGTCAGTTGCTTTACGTCTTATCGACACAGATAGGTCTTATGGCGACGATGGAATAGGAAAGGCCTAGGAATGGGAAGGAAGCGGCCGTGGCCTTAATTAAGGTACAGCCCCAGCATTTCCCTGGTGTAAAAATGGGAAACCACGGAAAACCATCTTCAGGGCTGCCGACAGTGGGGTTCAAACCCACTATCTCCCGGATGCGAGCTCACAGCTGCGCGCTCCTAACCGCACGGCCAACTCGCCCGGTAGTTTCTTAATTTGCTCCATATCGACTTGTGAAACTAAATTTCGACCCGTGAATAGAGAATCTTACTTCATACACATCGGTACCACTGCGGTAGACATAGAACAGTTACCTTCATGGTGTACAAGTAAAGAAGTGGAATCAGATGTTATTCTGTACAGAGTAATAAATAAATTGCAAGATTGTGAGCAACTGCAAAATGACCTCGATAATGTTGTGTGATGGACAGGAGGCAATGGTATGACGATAAACGGGGTTAAAAGTCAGATTGTGATTTTCACAAATAGGAAAAGTCCTCTCAATTTTAATTACTGTGTTGATGGAGTGGAAGTTCCTTTTGGGGATCATTGTAAACACCTAGGTGTTAATATAAGGAAAGATCTTCATTGCGGTAATAACATAAATATGATTGTAAATAAAGGGTACAGATCTCTGCACATGTTTATGAGGGTATTTAGGGGTTGTAGTAAGGATGTAAAGAAGAAGGCATATAAGTCTCCGGTAAGACCCCAACTAGAGTATGGTTCCAGTGTACGGGACCCTCACCAGGACTATATGATTCAAGAACTGGGAAAAATCCAAAGAAAGGCAGCTCGATTTGTTCTGGGCGATTTCCGACAAAACAGTAGCGTTACAAAATTGTTGCAAAGTTTGGGCTGGGAAGACTTGTGAGAAAGACGAGCTGCTCGACTAAGTGGTATGTTCCGAGCTGTCAGTGGAGAGATGGCGTGGGAGGACATCAGTAGACGAATAAGTTTGAGTGGTGTCTTCCAAAAGTAGGAAAGATCACAATATGAAGATAAAGTTGGAATTCAAGAGGACAAATTGGGGCAAATATTCGTTTATAGAAAGAGGCGTTAGGGATTGCAGTAACTTACCAAGGGAGATGTTCAATAAATTTCCAATTTCTTTGCAATCATTTAAGAAAAGGCTAAGAAAACAACAGATAGGGAATCTGCCACCTGGGCGACTGTCCTAAACGCAGATCAGTAGTAACTGTTTGATTGAATGATCGAAATTCTGATAATTACCAAATGTTTTGTAACATGCTCGGGCTAGGACGAATAGCCAGGTTAAGTTGGATAACAATAAGTAATATTAATAACCAGCCAAAAACATATAGTCAAATAATAGGTGTTCATTAATTTCATTTCTTCACTGGTGTGACAATTACCCACTACAATGCCGTTAATCTGTAGTCACCATCGCCCACTTGTAAATAATATTGTACTGAATCGACTATACGGGGAACCAGAGGGGGATATCTCAACAATGTTCAGTGTGGTGAACTTTAAGGAACATTTTCTCTGTACCTATTTAAGATAAGTTGAAACATTTCTTGTGAGTTTCTTTAATTTTTCCCACATTCCTTAACAGAGGAGTTTTTCCATTTCATAACAGTTTCTGGAGCTATTATTTTCTAAAGTTTTGGTATTTTTGTGTGTGCTAAAACTGCCGTATTCCTTTCATAAAAAGGAAATTAGTAAAAATATTTAGAAACTGCAGTGTTAAAATATGTTATATGGCATATTCCATAAATCATGCAAGCTTCATTAGGGCTATCTTTAATAGTTTGTGAAAATGTTCTGTTTACATTAATTTTTGTTTTACCTTTCGGGAAAGTTAAAAGTATATTTAACATAGAATTGGAGTAAATTCACAAAACATGACTTCAATTAAAGTTAATTGTCTAAATATTTTTTATCGTAAGAGAACTTTTTTTTGGTGGGGAGCGGCATATAATCCCCTACGGCTCCCTATAAAACGTATATTTTACGTAACTCCACTCACAATTCCTATCGGACGACGCTAAAGAAAACCGAGCGGAACAATGCCTCATCTCTTCCCACCCGTATTTTCTTACCGAAGTAAGAATAACATATTCAAAATACAGTACTTAGGACACACTGCAATGTAGCAGTCGGTTATACGGTCTTGAAGGTGGAGAAATAGAGCGCAATTCTGCTGGTAGATAAAAGAGCAGCTCGAAACACGGCAGGTTTAAGAAGATTACGTCATATGTGAGGAAGACTGATTACTAACAAAACAAACAAGCGCTCCATTGTTTTATGGCAGCCATTACACAGTGATAAACAGAGCAGCCAAGCTAAGAATAAATATCGGCGGCTGATTTTACGACATCTCCGAGAGATAAGCAGTCATACTTGCCATAACTAATACCACGATGCAGCTACACTGATGGCTGTCGTGTGCGCCAGGAAGCTCAAATGAGGCACTTTCCAGGAGTGATTGGAGCACAGTGAGGAAGTACTGTAAAACAGCGGCTCTCAACCAATGAGAGACCGCGACCCACTAAATTCTTTTACAATAAGACGAGGTACTAATTTATGTAATAAACAGGGCTGAAATTTAAACGTAATATATCTTGTTTCTTGCAATAACTACAGTTAAAATTTTGTCATCTTTACGAATTAGGATATTTGGAGTGATTTAAAAAATTCCATTTTCCATCCGTGTCCATATTTCCAGCTTTAGTACACATTTTTACATATTTGGGGAAAACTCGCATATATTTACATAATTTAACATTTTATTTTTAAAATATATTTTATGGTTTCAGAGTTATTCTTCTCAGAAAATGATTAAAATTAATTTTACTAGCATCAATAATTCGAACCTGGAATCTCGTATTTCTATGAAACATTGAAAGAAAGTTCACTCAACCGACTGTGACCCATATCCAAAATATGAAACTCTTCTTCTGTGAATTTAGAAGCCTCCGTGGCTCAGGCGGCAGCAAGTCCGCCTATTACCGCTGGGTTCCGTGGTTCAAATCCCAGTCACTCCATGTGAGCTTTGTGCTGGACAAAGCGGGGGCGGGACAGGTTTTTCTCCGGGTACTCCGGTTTTCCCTGTCATCTTTCATTCCAGCAACACACTCCATTAACATTTCATCTGTCAGTCATTTATCATTGCCCCAGAGGAGTGTGACAAGCCTCGGCAGACGGCACAATTCCTATACTCGGCGCTAAATGGGGGCTTCATTCATCCCATTCCTGACCCGGTCGAATAACTGGTAACAGGCTGTGGATTTTATTACTAGAAGTGAGTTGCAGTTACTGCTTATTCGTCGCAGAATTTCATTTTGTTATTCTAATGGCTTTAAAAACTAGACGTTAAATACGTATGTCAAAAGACTAATCTTACAGTAGGTTCAAGTCAAACCATAAATAATGATGATGGTGATGATGATAATGATAATGATCATAATCATGCCAGTCCAACGAGTTATCGCCTCTGAACTGCTGTTGGTCTTAAAGAGACGCTGGAGCGTACGAAGTTTGGCAAAAGAAGGGTTCTTTAACAGTCAGAATATCTATGGACATAGGACTCGAGCACAGAAGTCGACCACTTAACCAAATGCGCTATATATCATAGCGAAGCACCGACCTAATTAGTTAACTATAATAATAAAGGCGCGTGACCTCCGGAGAGGTCTGGTACAGGTCTATCGAGTTAACGCCGTAAAATTAACGCCCTACCTGAAATGAATTCCAATGCTGAAGACGGCACAAACACTCAGTCCCCGAGACAGAGGAAGTAGCTAATGGAAGTTAAAATTCGCGACCTGGCAGGGAATCGAACCAGGACTCTTTGAAACAAAGGTAAGCATGCTAACCATTTAGCCATGCAGCCGGACATTAATTAATGAAAATGACAATCCACGGTCTTTTTCTAGTCATTTGATTGGGTCAGTAATGGAATGAAATCCCTATCCAGCGGCGAGGATAGGAATTGTGCCGGCTGCCAAAGCCTGTCTCACTCGTCTCGGGCAATGATTAATGAATGACAGATAAAATGAAATGCTATGCTATTGGAGTGTGGTGCTGGAGTGAAAGATAACAGGAAAATCCTCCGCTTTGTCCAGCACAAATCTCACATGGAGTGGGCGGGATTTGAACCACGGAACCCAGAGGTGGTGGTGGTGGTGGTGGTGGTGGTGGTGGTGGTGATTATTGCTTTAAGAGGAAGTACAACTAGGCAATTATTCTCTCTTAACACTAATCAGAGAGAAAAAGAGATCATACATTTCGAAAATGAAGATATCAGCCAAAGGAAAACAAGGGGCCATGAAGGGGGTGAAAATGAATGACTCCCTAGGAATCGCAACCTAATACCGTCGGGGTCGAATAGAACAAGAGTTGACCAAATGAGGTCGGATAGGATAGATGAAAGTGAGGAGCCTGACACAAGTGATAACAATGCCAGGAGTCAGCTACGGGCCCCGTGGTCTTTAACCCACACTTCTCCAGCTCATTATAAATGATAATGTTAACGGTCACGGGTATTCTCTATAAACATTTTAATCTAATATTAGCTCTACATCATACATACTCTCATTTACTGTAACAATTACACATGAGGAAATCTCTACAAGACCGCTGCTATTGAAGAGCTATTTCGGTTTGCTCCAGACACCACGAAGGAGCGATTGTATACTGACAAGTGATCAAAGGCTATCATAAGTGTATAAGACGACTTGGTGTTATGCTCCTAGAGAGAAACGTAAAAGTTGAGGACAGGTTTTACTATTTTGCTTTAACGTCGCACCGACAGAGATAGATCCTATGGCGACGATGGGATAGGAAAAGGTTAGCAGCGGGAAAGAAACGGCTGTGGCCTTAATTGAGGTACATCCCCAGCATTTTGACTGGTGTGAAAATGGAAAACCACAGAAAACCATCTTCAGGGCTTCAGACAGTGGGGTTCGAACCCATTATCTCCCGAATGAAAGCTAGCTACGCGACCCTAACCGCTCGACCAACTCGTTCGGTTTGAGAATTCGTCTTCAGGTGTAGATAGATTCATTAATTAGTCGGAATGTTAGTGTCGCAGTGTGCAGGTATCTGAGTTTTTCAATTTCCAGTCATCAGGGTTTCTTATAAGGAGAAATGTGTGTCCCAAGGTTAAAAGAAAATATAAATCTTAATCACGAGTTCATTCCCTTCTGAAGTTTCATCACAGTTGTATCAGTTAGTATATCATTCCCACATTTGGAGAAACAGAATGTAATTATATTACTTGCAGGACGCCAGTACACCTAATTTTTCTCTCACGTGAACAGCATTTCGCAGCTGTTTTACCAGCCTCAGTGAGCTAACAACTCCAATCAAGGTGGAAAGAGTACCCGGAATTAGCTCGTGAATGAGTCGTTCAAAATGAACGCTTCACTCCTATGACGTGTGAACTAACCACTAAATTTCAATGAACTGGTAGTTCAAACACTTCACAGTTCTCACACTTCGTAACCATCACACCTCGTATGTCTGTCGCTCGCTCACTAACTCTATCCCCCTTCCACTGTCTACGTCGTTCATAACCCCTTCATCTACCTGTCAACTGTGTTCTTTCTCGTATTTCCTTCTCTATATGAGACAGGCTTTTCTGTTTATCTTTTCCTTGTCCCTGTCAGCCATCATCTAGATTATGTAAGCGGGTAAGCCATTGGGTGTCCATAATTACAAGTTCTGCAATCTGATGGTAATATTTTCAAGTATTATGAAGCTTGATTGTGTTAGTGAGGCACTGTGAACGAAGTCGCTGCTGAATGACATAGTGGGCAGCTTCATCAGGCTTCATTACTTCATGAACGTCCAGCTCCATGGCTAAATGGTTAGCGTGCTGACCTTTGGTCACAGGGATCCCGGGTTCAATTCCCGACAGGGAATAATTGGTTAATTCCCCTGGCACGTGGAGTGTGTGTATGTGTTGTTTCCATGATCATTTCATCCTCATCACGACGCGCAGGTCGCCTATGGGAGTCAAATCAAAAGACCTGCACCAGGCTTTTCCAGAGGCCACACGTCATTATTATTTCATAAACGAACTACTTCATTTGAACGATTCTCAGTCAAGAGCGTGAATGAGTGAAGTAGCTCGTACGAAGAAACTGGTTGAACCCATCGCTACCCGGAACGAAGGGAGCTCAGAGTAAAAGTGTCTCGTCTCTCAAACGGAGAGGTATGATGTAACCTGATCTGCTCATTATTCGTTGAAGAAGGCTTCGCGGAAGAAGGAATTACGTACGCTACCGCAACAGCGCTGCCAACTTCCAAACTGAAACTAACCATGTAGAAACTATAAATAATATGACAAAACCACAATACCAAGAAACAAAATAGCGAGCTGGTATTACTTAAAAGAACACGTTCGTATTCTTCGTCCTTTGCAAAAACATCGCATATTTAGGGAATTTCACAAAAATTCTAATAGGTCTACTAACCAGAGTTGAATAGGAGTCGCTCAGTAAGAATTCAATTATATTTGTATTGTCATAATGTAAAACTCACGCTATTTCTGTACTCAAGAGCAGCACAGCGAGCTTCAGGAAAATGACACATCTATCAGCAATTTACCTCTGAAACGTATGGATTATTTTTACTTGTATACACAGCATATTTGTTGAATTGCCTTTCCTTGCAAAGTAAGACAGCAAAAACGTTCCACCGCTCATTATTTCTGTGACATTTTATACGGAATATCCCTAAAAGAACTCCGGGGTTTTGATGTTAAATTTATTTATTTATTTTATTTTTTTAGCCAACATAGGACTACTTTACGTTTATGGAGGTTTTTCTTCTTTTTGTCAGCCCAATACTGTTTCATCCTTTCTGAACGTTATTTTCTTTCTGCTTCTGGTATCACTCTTCCTATTCTCTGCTTGTTGATTTTTGTCTGTAGTCTAGTGTGTTTATCTTTCAATATTTTGAGGGTATTGGTTTTGTATTTTAAATCTTGTATTGGAATATGCAACTCTCTCATGTCTTCTTTAAGTTCTGTGATCCATCTAATATTATTCTTACTCTTACTCTTCCATAATTTTTCTATTATTTTCCTACTGATTCTATTTTCTGGTGACCGTATTAAATAGCCTAAGAACGATATTCGCTTCCTTTTCATTGTGCTAGTCACATGTTCCATTTCTTTATAAACTGTCTCATTGGAAGCTAGTCTCCAGACTCCGTTTACTTGATAATTTTTAATTAAACAGGTCCTCACTATTCTCCTAACTTGAGTACTCTATCTATTGCAACGGTGTTTGTTGTTTTGAATAATGTTTCACTTGCATATGTAATTTGTGGCTGGGTGACTGTTTCGTAGTGTTTCAGTTTGGTCGCTATTGAGACACACTTGTTATTATATGTATTCTTGCTGTGCTGTGCTGCAACCAGTTTACCTATATTTTGCCATGCTGGTTTCTCGTTCAGGTTATATGTGATTATTACACCTAAATATTTAATTTTTTCTACAATTTTTATTTCTTGGTCTTCCAGCATAATTCTGTTTGCAAGCGGAAGTGGAGTTAGCATAATTTCTGTTTCTTTCAAATGAAATTTTCAAACCAATATTCTGAGCTATTTCCTGTAAAGATTTGATTTGTTGTTTTGTTTCTTGAATATCATTGGCCAGAAGAGCTAGATCAGCAAATCCTAGACAGTTCAAATGTATGTTATCCTTCTGGGTTCCTATTTTTATATTTTTCGAGTTGTTCTTGTACCATTCCCTCATAACGTACTCTAGTGCACAGTTAAAAAGAAGAGGTGACAATCCGTCACCCTGTCTTAAACCAGTTGTTACCAAGAATGGTTCAGAAAGTTCTCCTCTGAACATAATTTTAGAAATTGTATTAGTTAGAGTAAGTTCAAGCAATTTGATTAGCTCTGGATGAAGTCCGAAATGTCTTAAAACTTTTAATAATGATGGTCTGTGGATGGAGTCGTAAGCTTTCTTGAAATCTATAAATGTTATTGAAAGGGGCTTGTTTTGTTTTCTGTAATATGCCATGACTAGCTTCAAAGTTATTATTTGTTCAGAGCAGCTTCTCCAAGGTCTGAAGCCTCCCTAGTATTCATCTAACTATTGATCAAGTCGTTCTTTAATGTCAAATAATGAAATAAAAAATTAAGCATGTTGTGTTACACATGGTTAGAAAGGCAATATTGTAAAGTTTAAAAAAATAATTTAGTGCAGTTCGATATGTGCCCCATTTGTGGCATGGCATGCATCCATCCTACCTGGCGACTTTTGTTTGAAAACACTTCCAGCTTCTTCAAAAGCACCAAGCCATTCATGTTTTTTTTTTTTTTTTTTTCTTCGTAGGTGCATCACCACCGTACCGCCGTCGAAAGTTCCGCTGTACAGAACAACTGATCCAGTTTCTAAGAGCCAAATAACATACTGAGACATCTGTTGTGGCACTGCACTGACAGGTCCAGGCCGCTGCTTGGTCACTTCACGGTCAGCACTCCGCAGCGCTCACGTCGTGCGTAAAACTTGTTGAGATACGAATTTAATTATTATTTGTAATTGTTAATGCTATGATCTGATCTGAGTTAACTAATGACGCTTGCTCGCTATGATCAAACCTTCTGTGGCAAGCATCACCCCAAACATGCTGGTCGGGACGTGGCAAGAGGTCTAGTATCGTTTGGATGTGAATGAAAACCTGTTTTCCAGTCATTGACAGGGTCAGGGATGGAATGAATGAAGCAGATATAGGCTATTAGTACGATGGGGTCGCCACTCCCAAAGTGATTTATGAATGACTGATAGATGCTATGAAATGAGAATGGAGAGTGTTGCTGGAATGAAAGATGTCAGGGAAAACCGGAGTACCCGGAGAAAAACCTGTCCCGCCTCCGCTTTGTCCAGCACAAATCTCACATGGAGTGACCGGGATTTGAACCACGGTATCCAGCGGTGAGAGGCCGACGCGCTGCCTTCTGAGCCACGGAGGCTCGTTTGGATGTAAAACAGGAAAATGTGCGACCCTTAGAATAAAGGTACCTACCTACAAAGGAAAGAGCAGGTGTCGGTGGTGGTGTTTTTGTTTTTTTTTTTGCTATTTGTTTTATGATAAAGGTAGGTCTTATGGTGACGATGGGACAGGAAAGACCTATGAATGGGAAGGAAGCGGCCGTGGCCTTTATTAAGGCACAGCCCCAGCATTTGCCTGGTGTGAAAATGGGAAACCACGGAAAACCATCTTCAGGACTGCTGACAGTGGGGTTCGAACCCATTATCTCCCGGATGCGAGCTCACAGCTGCGCGCTCCTAACCGCACGGCCAACTCGCCTAAGTGATGATTTGTTTTAAGAGGAAGTACAACTGGGTAACCATCCCCTATTAAAAACAAAATGGAAGGGGTCCGACACTTCGAAAAATGAAGGTATCGACCTAAGAAAGACAAGGGCCATGAAGGCGTGAAAATTAAAATCTTCCTAGGCCTCGAAAACCTAATACTGTCAGGGTCGTAAAATAACAAAGTTAACCAGGCGAGTTCAGATCGGATAGGTCAAAGTGAGGAGCCTGGTACAAGTAGGCCTAAGTGGAAGCAATGCCAGGACTCAGGTAAGGGCCCCGCGGTCACCAACCCACGCTCCTAAGTTAAGAACCCCTGGTCCCCTTTGTCACCTTTTATACAACGGACAGAAAAAGCCTTGAGTGTATTCTGCTGCCCCCACCCACACGGAGAAAGTGAAGGACTCCCAAGGTATCACTAACCCTCGTGGCTGGACGAGAATGGACCGTAGAGGAAGGTGTGAACGAAGAGCCTGATACAGGTAAGATAAAAGTGTTGCCAGGCTCAGCTGAAGCCTACGGTAACTGCTCCCCGATCCCAGGTTGAGATCCGCCGAGGTTCACATCTTTAGCTGTCTGAAACTACACGGTATCCGAATGTTGCCTTTAAGCAACGATCTTCCACGTGCCAATAAATCTACACACATGATTCCCTCCCAATTATGCCAACTGACTGTGTAGGTATTTTTATTCCGTAATCATAAAAAAAAGTAGAGAAGGATCCGTTCATAATGCATGAAACTCTCTCCGCAGCTGGTGGCTATCCGCGACTGGGAGAGAGGACTTGGAATCCAGTCCATTCATTCATGCAGGCAGTGAGGATCTCACTCATAATGGAATGTTCAATGCAATTCATCACAATTCAACCATGAAACCATCCATTTACCAATTCATGCAGTCATCCACTCATGCAATTGTCATAAGGCATGTTGTTATGTTAGGATAACTCCGTAAGACTTGTGACACGAAAGTAAGCACTAAATACGCTAAGGAAAGGGAGGATATGTACATGTTGTTCTAGACTATGAATAGCATTGTTAACGTCTAGGGCAAAATAAATTATATTTCGTGTAATAATAGCCTAATAATTGTAAGAGGAAAATGTAATGCATGCATAGAACTTAATGAATTGCAATAAAAGAGGCTTGTGATGATGCTTGTTGCTTAAAGGGGCCTAACATCTAAGGTCATCGGCCCAATACAAGAGACGAACCGGAACTAGGGGATGGGAGTATTCTATCCATAAAAGAAGGTGGGCGGGGGCCCATACAACTACGTTTACAAACAAGGCAGTAAGAATGACTTTTCCACTATTAAGATCGGAATTTCGGTACCGACCCTCCTCTACGCTCGATTATTTACCCTTAAAACATGGCAGTAAAATTACTTTTCCATTATCAGAATCAGAATTTACTTACTGGCCCTTCCCTACGCAGAATCAGAAGTCAAAGTAGACCCTATACCGAGGAACAGAGTCTGTTCCATGACGCACTCGTCCCACTGATGGTTAAGTTAACCACATTCTGTTACGTCAGACCTTATACCGGTTTCCCCAAATGAAGCACGCCGTACGTCCTTCATTATGAGCTAGTAGTGATCGACCTTCACCAAGTAAAAGGCACCTGCATTTCCCGTTCCTCAGTCCGGGTCAGTCACCCGGCTGCTATCAGCACAGTGCTAGTCAAGTCACATGCCCCGTAACAAAAACGAATAGCATACCCTCCAACACAGCGGTCACTGCACAAGCTAGGAGCTCTACCTATACTCCCTTCCTTGTAAGCGCATCCACTAAGGGTACAACCTTACTCTTTCTCCCCTGTTAATACTGAAGGTAGTGATTTATTTTGTAACTGTTGGGTTCCATTCGGTGTCGCTAAACATACAGTTTACGGAACCCACTTGTCGAAACGACGTTTTACAGTTATTGTTAATCTTGCACGTTGGGAATATATATAGTCACACTGTTTTTTTTTTTTTTTTTTTTGTTTTTTTTTTTTTTTTTTTCTTCCGTGACTTGCGAGATGTATGTAACTTATTGCCACTGCCGTATTGAGAAAATCACTAGCGTTACATTATCGTGTATGAGAGAGAGAGAGAGAGAGAGAGAGAGAGAGAGAGTGTGTGTGTGTGTGTGTGTGTGTGTGTGTGTGTTTCCTTAATTCCTCATTCAGCTAGAAAAATATGAATTATGAATATCTTGACTGATCATTTATTTTGGTAAGGGAATCTCCATTATTGATACATTGAGGTTAGCTTGTTGATATTTATGCCTCGTGATTTCAATGTGTAACTAGTCACGTTGGCAGTAGTGATGAGCCATTCAAGAAAGAGAATTTAATTAATTTCGTGTGGTTATTTCTAGTCGAGTGCAGCCCTTGTAAGGCAGATCCTCCGATGAGGGTGGGCGGCATCTGCCATGTGTAGGCAACTGCACGTTATTGTGGAGGAGGATAATGCTATATGTGGTGTGTGATTTGCAGGGATGTTGGGGCCATTAGAATTAACCGATGAAGGTTAAAATCCCCGACCCGGCCGGGAATCGAACCCGGGACCCTCTGAACCGAAGGCCAGTACGCTGACCATTCAGCCAACGAGTCGTACAAGAAAGAGAATACGGCGGCGATAGTGACGAGTACTATACACGAATGGTAAAATTCCAGACAGGTAGCATGATTACTGATTCCAACCATTCATCTTCAACGTTGGCAAGGAACAGGAGTGAAGTAGAAGCCATCAGTAATCTTGATGAAGAGTTCATGAAAGATTGCAAACACAGTACAACTGAAATACACATGAATTGTTGTGGTAATCGAATGTAATATTATATCAACAAACTCTTGAAAAGACATCACATATATAAAATGAAAATAAGTTTGTTTTTCTGTAGTTTGGAATCTTGTTGAATGTATTGCAAATTATTGACATGGATTCGTATTTTAGCACTCCTAAAACTACTCAGTGATAACACAACGACAAGGCTTGTCTAGTTACCCTTTGGAAGACGCCAAAGAAGGCTAGAACAGAATGAAGGGAACTTTCTTCAGTGTATTCCAATAATTTCTGGGGACAACACTGGTTCATGTTTTAGTTCTGCCCTAGGTTTTATGGCTGGATGCTCTTTAGAGTCCACTATATTCTTCATTTGAAAATTTCATCTAAGGATGCACCGGGTTTCAAACCTAGGCTATCTGGTTCGAAGGACAGCTAAACAACTGCACTAGTCAAGCTTTCCTCTAAGTACCTTCTCTTCCTCCTCCTGGCTTTTTTCTCAGTTACATGGGGTCCGCACCGTATGCTGATTGAGCACAATTTTACGGTCGGATGCCTCTCCTGACGCAACCCTATGTGATGGGATGTATTCCCTATTGTGTGTTTCTGTGGTGGTTGGTAGTGTAATATGTTGTATGTAAATGTGAAATGTAGTAAGACAAACACAAACATCCAGACCACAGACAGAGGATGGTTGCCCACTTGTACTTCCTCTAAAAACAATAATCACTACCATGGCTAAAATCCCAAGCTCGGCCAGGAATCGCATACGGGGGGGCCCTCTGAACCAAAAACTACTACACTGACCATTCGGCCAAAGAGCGTCGGACACGTTCAACAGTAATATTTTATTATGGACTAAATAAAATGAACTTAAGAAAAAACTCCCTCTGTTGATTTTATGATCGCAGATTGTTCATATCCACCAATGAAAGTCGGACTTTTAAAAGGAGGTAAATAGTACGATGTCCGCATATAAAAGATCCGAGGTCATCCGACAAAATTAATTAAAACTGTGCAACAGGTCGTCCAATAGACTTCCACTTTCTCTAGCAAGTGGTACAGTAAAACGGAATTGAACTAAGGGAGCCTGATATTACAGTACTTGTGACCTACGGAGTCTTTCACTTTTACGCCCTTCCTGGCCCTTATCTTTCTTTGGCCGATATTTTAATTTTTCGAAGTGTCGGACCCCTTCCATTTTTTCTCTCTGGTTAGTGTTATAGAGGATGGTTGCGTAGTTGTACTTCGTCTTAAAACAATAATCACCACCGCCACCACCTAAATAGCGCCCGATCAATATTTCTACAACGGTAACCAAGGCCACACGATTATTATTATTATTATTATTATTATTATTATTGTACCGGGCGGTACACCTCCACTCCGCTAATTTAAAATGTGCGCCTGTTGAAACTCCTCTGCTGGAGGAAGTCTGAACTTTATTGACAGTATTAATTTTCTACCGTCTCAGCAGATGTCACCACGTGGAAAATTTTGAGTTTTTGAACTGTGTCATTTTTGATGTGTTTTTGTTTCGCTTGAAGTAAGAAGTGTGAACTTTCTCTTCTAGAGGACACTACTGAAGATCTACAATAGTGCAACCTAGTGCGGAGTCAAAGAACTATTTTTTTGGAGAAAATTTAATTTCAAGAGTTTGTTCTTTGTTAAATTTCTTTCTATCATTGTTTAAGTTGGCAATATTTACCCCTTTCTTCCCCTTGTGTTGAACCTAACCAATCCCGAATTTCTTAAATTAATTTCTATCCAATCAGATGTATCTTCCCCCAACTTTAATCTGTTGCGGGGTCCTATCCAATAAAGAGTTTGTGGGAGGGTGTTTTCTTTCCCCTAACGCCTAGAAACTTCCGCGAGAGTATTTAAACTGCTGATTTTTGGGTCTCTGGGCCACTTCTGTTCCATCTTTCAGTGTGTTGAGTACATAGCAGGGGGCGGGAAGCGCCTCTTTCTTCTCCAGCCGTTCAACACAAGGTAATGGCCGATTAATAACTTCTTTCTTTGCTAGCTCAGCAGTTTAACTTTCGGGGCGGGTTCTAAGCGTTCAACCATGTAACCTTTTCCTAAAATGTAACTTCCCTTTTCATCTATTCTCTTGTAAAACGACATATTGGGATAGAGAGTGCTAACCCTCTCTAGCTCCCACTCACATTGTCTTGAGGTGAACTTATTTTCTCGACCTATTTTTCGTTAATGTAAAACAAATTGTTCTTTTCTTAAGTCACCTCTTTAGCATGGGATTAGCCCTTGTATTAACGGCCTAGTGCCAAGTAGGTCTTAATCAAAGTGTATTAGGAGTGCAAGTTCGCCTCCTCTCAAATTGTTATTTTAGAGGTCATTTAATTAACCTGCTTTTCTTTTAATAGACCTCAGTAGATTGGGTATTTTACCCCTGTGTTTATGTCCGTTGAGGACAACTTGAAGGTGGAGTTTGGTGTGGCCTGGGAGAGGCTTAAATTTTGAGAGCGAGTGGCTCTTTTGAAAATTCTGGGTTGTATGCCTCATGGAGGTTTTTCAGTGTAATTTGGAGCAAGGGCTCCTAGGTATGAATGGGGTTTTCTCCCCCTCTGTTAAAACTTGTGTTTGAGGTAAAACTGAGCTGACTGCCCAAGCATTGTGAAGTCAGGGCGCGAAGCCCAAATTCTGTAAATATTGTAACTAACCCCTTTTGAATTGCTACTTTGTACCTGCCATGCTTGTTATTTCTTTGTTTTCGAAAAGAAAATATAACCTTGTTAACTTTTAAATTAATTTTACATTGCACTATAATTTCGTAGCTTGAAACCCCTTCACACCCGCACCTTCTTTCACCTCTACCTACCACGGAAAAGTCCGTAACAATTATTATTATTATTATTATTATTATTATTATTATTAACATGAACAGTCAAGCGAAGTGTCGAGTTTGACGTAAAGATGACAGAAACGAGCTAACCAGAGTAACACCTGATAAAGCAAAGCCCTCTTTGTAGAGACCATGAAGGTCCTTGGAAAAAAGGAAGAGGAAGGTTTCCGCTATCTATAACCTCGACATTCAATTGTGTAGCGGTTAGTTTTATGCCTGATCGCTTTTGTCCCCAGGAACTAACTTGCTACTCGTGTAGGCTGATTGAATCTAAAGGCCTTATTACGCCTCTCCACAAGTGGACATTTGCTTAAATTTTTCAACTCTCTGACGGGGAATCGAACCACATCCTTCTGGGTGAAGCAAACACGCCTTTACCGTCTCGGCCAAGCAGCCACTAAATTGATTACCATCATTCGTGTATCCATGAACATGTGCCTCTGAGGTGGTCAGCTGGAGTTGGGTTGAGATTTTAAATGGAAATCAATTTCAATCCCGAGAGATATAGACTTGGATGTGATATTCACAGTACGTGAGATAGAGGAAAATATAAAAGAAATTATGTCACGAACGAAGACATAATGTGATGACGCAAGGACTAGTATAGTGTTGCGAAGCCTGAGTAAGAAAGGACGGGGAAAAAAGTTGATGAAGTGCACGAGGACGCGGGAGTGGGCACTGAAGAGAGAGAGAGTGCTTCTGATTAAAAGTGGTGCTCTCTCAATCTTGCTGTCCGCGCAGTCATAGGCAAAATACTGCGAGAGCAGAAGATGCCAAATGGGCTGGGGACCAGTAGCGGCGATTGAGAATTAGAAATGCGGGGGCAAAAGAAATGTGCAGACAACAGAATGTCTCAGTGAATTTTGACAAAGGTAAAGGTTGACATTTTACCAACTATAGTAGGTAATAATCTTTTGAGATTTTGATTCAATACTATACAATAAAACTTTCCCCAAAGGAACAATATTACACGTGTAGTACATTTAAATAGAAGTACGGCGTGAATAAACAATTAAGTCTCCACTACTTGCTGTGGCGTTATACAAATCGGTTAGCCGCAACGAACATTTATTTTTATTTTTTGCGTATTTTCGCTAATAGCCTAATTTTGTCAATAATTAAGGGAAATAATTAGCTGATAAGACAACAAGGTTTGTACAGATTACTTGTTTAAGTAATTCCTGCCCCCCCCCCCCAATCGCCGCTACTGTTGAGGACAAGAATAAAAGTACTGACTGGGAAGGAAGCGGCCGTAACCTTAATTATGGTACAGCCCCAGGATTTGCCTGGTGTGAAAATGGGAAACCACGGAAAAACATCTTCAGGGCTGCCGACAGTGGGATTCGACCCACTATTTCCCTGATGCAACCTCACAGCTGCGCGCCCCTAACCGCACGGCCCGGTCGTTCTACGTTTTTGACACTTACATTGGTCAAAACGCTTTTGCACATGAAGATGTATTTTTTTAAAATAAAGAGTGTAATTGCTGTGTGTGCATGGGAGGGTTTTGAGCTGTATTCTAACAATCAGTACCATGGATATCCGCACATTCAGAGCCTCAATATCGATCCTACAATATCACATGTATTCAACCAATTACAGATTTGTCTTACTTCAATTTTATCTTGAAGCATTAGCTGTATACACTACCTGATCAAAAATATCGGGTGGGTCCACCTTCGGCTTTATGACGACTTTAACTCTGCTGGGACACTTTCAATGCGGTGTCTGAATGTCGGGATCTGGACAACCAAGTCCATTTCAGGAATATTATCGTCCACAAAACCATTACCTCACAGATGCATCTTTACGACAGGGTGCATTGCCATGCTGATACATACAATCAACATCTCCAAACAACTGGTCCTCAACTGTACGCAGTACACAATGGTTTTCTTACACAATAAGGAGACCACACCCCAACCACGAAAAACAGCACCATATCATAACACCACCTCCTCCGTACTTTCCTAGCGTATGGGACTGCTGGCACTATACATGATTGCAGGTAACGTTCTCCAGACGATCGCCAAACCCAAACTCTTCCATCGGATTGCCAGAGGGTATAGCGGGATTCACCCCTCCAAATCACTCGTTTCCAGTCATTAACTGTCCAGTGGCGTCGCTGTTTACACCACCTCAAGCGTCGCTTAGCATTAACTACAGAAATGTTTGGCTTATGAGCAGCAGCTCGGCCATTCTACTCCATTCTTTTTAACTCCCGACGCACAGTCATTGCGCTGATTGGACTGCTGGTAGCACTTTGGAATTCACGAGTGTTTCCTTCCACTTTTTTTTTTATTTCGTGTGGCTATTTCTAGCCGAGTGCAGCCCTTGTAAGGCAGACCCTCCGATTAGGGTGGGCGGCATCTGCCGTGTGTAGGTAACTGCGTGTTATTGTGGTGGAGGATAGTGTTAATTCCTTCCACTGATTTCTTGCGATTGCTTACAACCACCCTCCGCAAAGCTCGACGGTCCCTGTACGTCGTTAAATGAGGTGTGCGTGGTCTTGGTTTAGCTGCGGTTATTCCTTCGCGTTTCCACTTCACAATAACATCATCAACGGTCGACTTGAGCAGTTTTAGAAGGGTTGAAATGTTCCTGGTGGATTTGTTACTCATCCAATGACTAGTCCACGTTCGAAGTCGCTGAGTTCTCCTGACCGACCCATTCTGCTGTTACCGCTTCTCTACTGACAACACAGGTTTGTAGGTTTATTTTTGCCATCTTTACGGTTTGTTTCAGTTGGTCTTTGAAACGTCTCAGGGAGGCACCCCTTGGTCTTGAACCGGAGCTGAAACACTTGCCAAGGACCGTTTACTTTGGCGGCAAAGTGTCTGTGCCTCAGTTCAACACTTCGAACAAGAACGCCGCAGACATGAAGCTATTGAGCGACAGGAACGCAAACTTCGCCAAACCCAGCCAAGATCTGCCCCGTCCCTCCCCTGCGCGATGTGTGGACGTATGTTCTACGCAAGAATTGGCCTGTACAGTCAGCGGAAGTTTGAACACAAACTGCTGTGAATTGAAGTAGGAAATCTGTTAACTCGGAAACGAGTAACTGCCGACGACGACTACTACTGTACTACTACTGAAACGTTTTCATTCCGTCCCTGAAGGGAACGGCGGGCCTCCTTGACGGTAACGCCGTCTCTCAGGCAAGGAGATATGCGGAGAAGGGGAGTGGGTTGGCGGCCGAGGCCTATACTAGGAACGGTCCTGGCATTCGCTTTAGTACATGAGAATGGAAAACTACGGAAAGCTATTCTCAGGACAACCGACGGTGGGGATCAGCCCCTCTCCGTCTCCCGAACACAGAGGCGTAAAGCCGTGGCCACCCCTCCTCTGCTCGGTTGTGAACACAATACTCCACTCTCGTGACATTTAGTGTTCAAATCCGCATTATATAGGAGTGTCCTCATACTTTTAATCAGGAAGTGTATTTCTGGAAAAAAGTTATTACAGGCTGAGGCTGTGAAAAGTTCATTGTCATCTGAAGGCAACACGAGCAAATACCATGCAAATGAGAAACTAATTTCATCCAGGATTTTCCTAGCGTATGAGAACATTGTGGAAAATCACACTTAGAATGGCAGTCAAAAACAGTCAGGGTCCGAATTCGAACCACTAACCTTCGACTTCGTAGTTCTCACCTGACTATCTATTTGCTTTTAAACGTTCCATATAACAGCGGAATGTGCTCATTGTCTCATCTAAGAATATAGTAACTTCCACTGCGGAATAAACCCTACAATAAGACGAGGATCCTGATCAATGTTACCTAAGTAAGTTATTTCAAATAATTACGGCACTTTACGTACAGTATTATAGTGAGTTTCATTTCTTTCACTCAAATCTACTTTTGCTAGTGTAACTAATTATTTGCAAATTAAATTATTGTAATGCATTTCATGCTTTCACTTAGCATATTGTTTCCTTGCGTTTTCAATACTTTTTTCCTTCCTACGAAACTGCTTCTAATCTATTTGCTACAGCGCCTAGGGCTGTCCATTGGGATCCACATACTCGGTTTTACGAAATGTGTGTCGAATAACCGTGGAAATTACTATAATTCCTTACTTCTGCATATGCAATTTACGAAAGTGCAAGGCTATTCAGCATTTATCACAAGAGAATGCTGTTAATTGACCGTGTTAGTGTCTCGACGGAAAGGTAGGGATTATTTCACTAGCACATTAGCTCAGACGGCAGCGCGTCGGCCTCTCACCGCTGGATACCGTGGTTCAAATCCCGGTCACTCCATGTGAGATTTGTGCTGGATAAAGCGGAGGCGGGACAGGTTTTTCTCCGGGTACTCCGGTTTTCCCTCTCATCTGTCATTCCAGCAACACTCTCCATTGTCATTTCATAGCATTTATCAGTCATTAATATATCACTTTGGGAGTGGCGACCACATCGTACTAATAGCCTATATCTGATTCATTCATCACATCCCTGACCCGGTCAATGACTGGAAAACAGGTTGTAGGTTTTCATTTTCATTAGCAATCAAAATCATCAACTAATCGACGGTGTCCTCCATTTTCCGTTCAGTCATATTTAGAAATAATACTGCTGCCGACTCTAAAAAGAAGCATGTTCCTACAGACGTAAATGTGTTTGTGGGCTTTTGCAATAGACTCAGAATCAAGCCGTTGCCCTCACAGCATTGAAGGAATGAATCAGAACTTTGGGACGTCATCCATACGTTAACGCATTCAGGTGCTTTGGTACTGATGAAGTCTATTCTACTGTTGAAATACTCTGGATTCTTGTGGTCTTCCTAACTACATGCCGATTAATAAATAAAATAACATACGTAAAAGTAGCAATAATGAACATTAAGACTATCTGTGATGTTAGGTTATTATGTCGTATGTTTAGCTTAAGGGGCTCAGCAACTTCTCTTATCTTATTTCAATAGCTCTCTTCATTGTCTTCCAGATCACATAACAATCCACCACTATCGCTAGTTAGTTCGTAATCGAACAATAAGTGATGCTCGCCGGGCAGAGATTTAGAATATCTGCATTATAACTCGTATGGTAAAAATGTATCGGGATTGGAAACTACATTTTAAATCATTTTTGTAATGCACGCCTTTTAAATGGAACTAATAATTCCGTAGATTCTGGGAACTTTAAGACAATTGGAATATGGTTAAGTGTAACACAGAGCCTGGCGCCCTAACTTCGCTACTTGAAAAAAGCCAAGTAAACAAATAAATTAATTAAAAATAACCGCAAATATCTCCATTATTATTCCTCGTACGGCACGAATCAGAAAAGGCTGGATTTATTTATTTATTTATTTATTTATTTATTTATTTATTTATTTATTTATTTATTTATTTATTTATTTATTTATACTTTCCCCAACCGGAGATTGGTCCTAGGATAAAGTATACAGAAAGACAATATCAAAATTAAAAGTAATTGTGAGTTGGTTTGGACATTTGACATACTGTATGTTATTGCATAAAAAAGTTTGGGAGATTTAGTTCTTCAGGATTTGGCCGGAATATTTTAGGCAGTCACTGCAATTTCTTTTATTAATGCCTGATTGAGATTAAATGTTTTGCAGAACTTGACGAAAAAAAAGGAATGGTTCCTCTAGCGCCAACCATTAATCGTATGACTTCGATATCCTCCAGCCGGTATTCTTGTTGATAGAATTGCAGAACATTTGTTAAGTGCTGTATTTCGACATAGTTAATATTAACGAAGAAATGCTGCATTTCCTGTTTTGACACACCCACCCCCTCCTCATTGCTACGCCACTGACCACCAATCAAATCATATCATATCATTTTTAGCCCAGTACACAACCAGGCTCACCTTGGAACCTACATACCGAATTTTAAGAAATTATGTTCAGCTTTTCCCCGTTATGTCGATAAGAATAAACAAACAAACAAACAAAGCTAACTTGGACATTCGTATGCCTAATCCGAGATAAATATGAAGCATGAGGCAAAACTTCGAAATGTACAGACAAAACTATTATTTTACTTACGTACATGAAAATTTCATCAGATGAAAGCCAAATCATACCGCTAATCTATACCGCGACGTGGTGCAATCTCGTACTGAAGGAGCTTGTCACGTGTTCGTTGAGGAAAATACAGTTCCCAAGGTCGCCACACAACTTACTGTGGCGCTTGCTCTCCTGGTTATTACAGCGTTCCAGGAAGAGTTTACTACAATATTTTAACTCGACTAGAAGGATGAGTTTTACCGTGCGGTCTGAGTGAGCATGTGGTCGCGTCGCTACTTCTTCTCTGGAGTTGATAGATTGATTTCGACAGCTACTATATCAAATTGGCTGACGACAATTCAATGATACAATTGACCCAAACCTAGACCATCTCACCAGTCCAAGGCATGCCAAGTTCACTTTACAACCAGCGTGTCACGTTCTCACGTACGCAGAATTATTGCTCTAGATAGGACATTACTCCTCCGCGGCCAATGGTCATATTCTGATTTTTAATTTATTTTAATAAGAGTATGCTTTTCTGAATACCAAATATGTCATATGTGCATGTTTCTCTGACAAAATTGCATTTTGAATAGCTTTTTAAATTCGACGGCACCACTGTCTCAACCCCTCATTTCCGAAAGTGACATTGTTTTCATCTTTAGTTTCGCTTCTCTCAGGAACCATAAGAACAGTCGACCTGAGTTAATAATAATAATAATAATAATAATAATAATAATAATAATAATAAAGGCCATTTTGCTTTACGTCCCACTATCTACGGTTTTCGGAGACGCCGAGCTGCCGGAATTTAGTCCCGCTAGAGTTCTTTTACGTGCTAGTAAATTATCGACACGAAGCTGACGTATTTGAGCACCAGTATCGAACCTGCCAAGTTGGGGTCAGAAGACCAGCGACTCAACCGTCTGAGCTACTCAGCCCGGCGCAACCTGAGTAATATTGTCTACAAGTTACAAGCAAGACTCGAGAAAAGTCAATTTTCCGAAGTTATTATGCAAGTAGTATGCAGTAACGATCTCAACATTTCTACTTGGTGGGGGGGGGGGGGACTCTTTGAGAGGCAATTTTAATAGGGTAAAATACTTCTTTTTTTTTTTTTTGGGATATACATGGAAATCATTATTGTGCATACTAGTGTTATTACCTTACACACACACAAAAAACTTTTGCGAAAATTGTACCTAAAGCTGTAGCTGTAGCAGAAATTTGATTTTTTTCAATCTGATTTGGTGCTTTTTGCACCCCTGTTGATGAACTAACGGAGAGAGAGAGAGAGAGAGAGAGAGAGAGAGAGAGAGAGAGAGAGAGAGAGTTGATACTACGCACGTATTTTGACCTACTTGATGTTAAAAATAAGCAGAGTTATGTAGTCTTTGAACAAATAGTCTCTTAGTATCACGTTACCCTTAAATTTACAATTATTCGTTTATGTTCTTATCCAATACTGAAATGGAAAATAAATAAATAAATAAATAAATAAATAAATAAATAAATAAATAAATATAGCATTAATATAATAAAAGACTGCGTATATGGGCCCCCTCCCTCTCTTTCTGGGGAGGGGGTTCAATTTCTAACTCGAGCGCATCAGAACCGTGGTATTTCAAGGTGTGTTTTCACAGTCAAACCCGGCCTAGAAAGCCAAGGATAAAAGCAGAGAGGTTTCGTCGCCCTGATCACACGGACACTTCGAAATCTGCAGGTCTTCTGGCTGAGCAGCAGTCGCTTGGTAGTCCCTTCGGGGCTGTTGCGCCATGGGGTTTACGTTTGGTTTCACAGTTAAAAAGAAACAATGAATACGTTACAAGAGGCGAAACTCAGTATTTATGTCTTCTGTACTATGAACGCCGAACAAATTATGAACGGTTCCAGTACCTTAATCTTTACGTGTATTACCGACAAACGATTAAGTAAGTATATTTTCAATGTGTAGGCTACTTCAGTAATATTACCTTCGCTACTATTCAGCAAGTAAGCAACTGAACCATCTATTTCTTTACGGATTTCTGCTTACAAAAAACTTAACACTACTGGATGAAACAGGTGACAAATTATTTACTAATGCCAGAAGGTTCCCGTTTGCGCAGTCTAACAGAATCCTATTTGTTCTGAAAGGTAAGTGCCTGGTACTAAACTCTGCCTTGGATAGTGATGAAGAATAGGTTATATCTTCACAAATTAGAGTTTTTAAAAAACCTATGATCACTAAACCTATTTATACTTGTTTTGCTCAATCCGCCAGCCCGGTAGTCTAGGGACAGGTGCCTGAATCTGAGGGCTGGTTCGAGGTCCACTTGGCCAACGTGAGGAGTTTTCTGATGGGCAGATAACTACCCTGGTTTAGAAAGCTAAGAATAACGGCCGAGAGGTATTCATCGTGCTGACCAATCTAATGTAACGTACAGAACTTCGGGATGAGCAGCAGTCGGTTGGTACGCCAATGCCATGGGGTTTACTTTTTTGGGATTTCTGCTCAATACTACTTGTTTTGAAAATGTGTGCACTTTATTCAGAAGATGTGTTTCTACTCAGCTTATCTTAAGTGATTTCTTTCCGCTGATTGTTACGAAGAGAATGAGGTCGAAAGGGAAGAATAGAAGGAAAAATACATAAATGAATCCCAACTAATTTCGGTGAATTCTGTTTCATATCGTATAAGGTGAACAAAGTCGTATGTATCGAGACGTACATTTGTTTAACTATAAAGTACGAATTAGAACCGACACCAAGTCTAGCGAAGAGGAACCTCTTCCTCTGGCTTGGTGCCTTCTGTCTAGCACAGATCTTACTTCATCTCAGACATGTTTTACACTTGCGCCATCCTCGATACAGGTGTTTTCTTCTCCACAACAATAGCTACCGAGTGAGTGTAGGCTTACGTAACGAGCTTGCAACCATAATGAAGACACAAGCTCAACTTCCCACACAGCAGTCCTTCCGTCTACAACAGCCTTGATGGGCAGATCTCATTCCTGTGATGGAACATTCTACATTGTCACACTCCATTCCTGTAAGTCAGCAAATGTGAAAGAAAGACTCCATGAATGGCCTTGAGTTAAATCGCGCGTCCTGTGGATAATCCAGCGCCATTTAAATATTCACATTGTAGAGAAATCTTGAGGTAATTCCTCATCGGCTTCACATTTTACAGATTCATGGAGTGATGTTTTTCCCCAACAGTTTACGTCGCATTGACTTGGATAGGTTTTCAGAAGACTGGGACTGAATGAAGTGGTCATGTCCTCGTGCCTGGTATGAAAATGGGAAACCATGCAACATTTTCAAGGCTGCCGATTGTGGGGTTCGAATCCACCGTTCGATTTGTTATCTGTTGACGATATTCGTCGATATTCTACTCTTTGAACAGAATTGAAACCAAACGCCTATTTAAACAATCGAAAGCGAATTTACACTACATACTCTAGTAAATAAAAAGGTGAGGATCCATGAGTCTGCACTAAGAGTGGAAGCCTGAAATCAAGAATTTGGCTCAATGTAGCTACGTTCCAGAAAACAACAGGAATACAGCTCCAGTCGCGACGAACATCTCAATGAGTTTGTAGAGGTGGGTTAGTATATGGTGTACATTACAGTACAGAGGCAATACTGTATAATATAGCAGTACTATTTTGTAACATTCACCATGTAACTACAAGTGTTAATTCTCTCCAACGGTATGCCATTCATTTCATGGCCAGCTTTGCCACTTACTTTCGCCTAATACATCTATGTACCTATTAATAGAAGCACCTGTTTGTGGAAAGAAATTGCCTGATTTCGTTATTTTTAAAAGTTATTTCGGTATATTACTCGCCATTTTCATTTCATCGATAATTTCACTAAATCTTAATTTTCACTTTTCATCAAAAATAGCTAAACCAAAAATAGCATATTTGTATGTGTAATTATTTTTTTTTTTTTTTTTTTTTTTTTACACATTTGTACAAGAAATATGCAAGTTGTGGTTCTGGTGGATGTTTGGAAGAATTTTATTCTGCCACTAACTAGCAGGGCCTAGCCTATGTACATAATTTACTCATCAGCCTGAGAAAGAGAGATACCATGAGGTCCACCATATCCCGTATTACTGTTCACCTTCAATACGTTGACAATACTATCAGCATTACATTAATAACTGGGATTCTTCACTATAGCTTCCCAAAATGCCCGTATTCCGATTTTTGGGAAAGAAGAATGGCAATTACGACCTACCAACCAGATCCCTAAACACTGAAAATGGTTAAAGATATGTTGAAAATTCTCGTAGGATGGGAATTTGCGTTATTAAATTAGAGACTTCATTTTCTAAATCAACTTTCATTATGCTTGTGATTCAACAAAATGTTGTCAATTATTTCGCGATTTTGCTTGAATGTAAATAGCCTACTAATAGTTCCGTGTTTTGAGCTGAATTTGTAAAATTTCGCAAAATTTTCGCGATTTCACACTTTGCGAAAAACAGGTGCCTCTGCCCATTACTAACATGCAAGTCATTACATAAAGCAGGGTTCCCGCGGGCTAGACCCGGCCAGCGTAACAATATTTTGACAGCTACCGGACAAAAATTCAGTACTGTAGTTATTCTACGGTATATTTACGTCAAACCTACAAGAAAAATAAGTAAATTTACCACGCATAACTACGTTATACACGATACATGGATTTTTTTTTTTTTTTTTTGCTTTACGTCGCACCAACACAGATAGGTCTTATGGCGACGATGGGAGAGGAAACGCCTAGGAATTGGAAGGAAGTGGCCGTGGCCTTAATGTACAACCCCAGCATTTGCCTGGAGTGAAAATGGGAAACCACGGAAAACCATCTTCAGGGCTGCCGACAGTGGGGCTCGAACTCACTATCTCCCGATTAGACATGGAAGTGATACACCGTTTTTCATATGAAAACTATAAAAAATCAAAATCAATGGAAGAAATGTCCGTAACTTTACACAGCAATGCATAATAAGAACTTCAAGAGACTTGACAGATTTCTGCTCTCGCGGTGTTTTGTTTTTTCAATATATTTACGTGAAAAAGTGATCTAAAATGATCTATGAAAAATCCAAATCTCGCACTTCATTATTAAATGAACACTTGAACTCAATTTTGATTAATGGAGCAACTAAATTTGAAAATCATTATGTCCAAACAGCAGTTTCAAGTGTCACACTAATGCTGTATAAAGATTTGCGGAAGAAGAACCTGCATACAACACTTGAAAACTACCTTTAATTTTATCTCCGTCAATGCTGCGCTCTGATAAAGAAACATACTCCAAACACAAATTCGTTGTCAAACGTTAGAAGTGCAGGGAAAGGACGGAACCATTAGGATTACAGAGTATATTGGACAGCACTCCACAGTAGCTTGTCAAGCTAAATGACGCGAGGCTTTTAACTTTAAACAGTATCGATTATTCGTCTTAGTAGGTAACACACAAAAAGCAGAGAGCTACTTACGGGAAGCCAAGGCACCTTCTTAGATCTTTACTTCATTATCTTATAAGGAAATTCTTTTATTAGATTCGTAATCCCTCCTTGGGACGTCCAAGTTCTAATTTTCTACCCTGAAAATAGGATTTTCACCTCACCAGTGAATCTATTAATATGGAGGCACTGCAGACCTATTTAAATTCCTAATATCAAGCGATTCATCCCGGATTCAACTCAGCAACACCAGAACTCAGGAGACGAATATCTAACCAATTCCGTGCGCAGCCTTATTGTTTCAAGCAATAAATCAAGATGAAACGTCAGCGTTCTGGTCTACGAACTGTGAGATTCAGAATTCGATTCCCAACCGAGTGTTGGGATTTTAATCGTGTATGGTTAATGTTTGTGGCTTAGAGGATGGATGCTTTTTCTGACCTTAACATTTCTGAAACTGGCATACTATACACTAAACGTCCCTCCATTACAGTGATGCAGCAAGCTGAAAAAGTCTCAGCAAATTATCATCGTTATTAACAAATCAACAAAATAACTGTTTGCGGTATTGCTGTAGTGCATTGTTGTTTAAACTGGCCTAACGTCTAGGTCACTGGCCCTGTTTCTGAGAGAGAAACATAACGAAAATCATTATTTTGTGGAGAAATAATGGAGGCACATCTATTGAGAGTATGTAGGGAAAGTGATGCACTTAGGGCCGGTATTATAATAGAGGTTTAAACTGTTGGTTTAGTTTAGACTTCGGTTTATATGTTAGTCGCGTATTATAAAACTTAATCTTAAGTTTAACTAGAGATTAATTTTACTGCCACTCATCTACCGTTTAAACTGAAGTTTAAGAATACATAACCTTACAACATGGCAGAACGAATAGATCTCGAAGATATTTTTGAGGTGTTTGAAGAAATACTAAGCGATGACGAAAAAGTGGTTCAAATTATTGAACGACCACGGACATTACGAGTTTTCCGAGCAAGGGGACATCACTTTCATATATGGAATGAATAATAGTTTTTAAATAGGTTTACGCTTACAAAACAGACTATCATAACCCTATTTCAGTAAGCTGGTGCTAAAATAAAACATGCAACGAAAAGGTAAGAATGTAAAAATGACGTTTTGAACGGTTTGAATGTCAAAAGCGTAAATTTTAGAAAATAAAGTAGCTTCCTTCTATTTCAGAAATCATGCTGAAAAACCCCTCAGTCAGCTACTAACAGCATTGCGGTTTTATGCCTCCCGTAGCATGTTTATTAAAACGTGAGATTTCGGAGTTATTCATAAGGCCACTGTTTCACGGACTATATAAATAATTTCTGTACTAATTGCACAAGCAATTCTATTTCCTTACAAGTAAAATTAGGACAATGTTTATTGCTTTTATCCGCCATTTTACCTAAAAGAAGTAAACAAAACGTTATCAATAGTCATCTTTCCTCGCAAGTCACTGCTACCAAGATCGTATATATCCTCCTTCACCTCAGTTTAACTTAGGCCGGCCATTATAAGACTCAACATCGGTTTAAACTCAAGTTCCAGTTTAACTCAATCTTCAGTTTAAACCCTCGTTATAATACCGGCCCTTAGAGATAAATATTTGGGTGGTGAATATAAATCCAAAACAGAAACAAAAAAGGAAGAAAGAAAGAATTCTATACAACTGTTAAATTATTAAACAAAGTATGGATTATACCGGGAAGAATAGCAACATTTTTATGTCCTAAAGATATATGGCAAAAGGAAATGAGAAATAATGAAGGGTAGGTTACATACGTGTCCTAGAATATCTAGTGCTGTACTACACCCAGGACAAAAAAGAAAAAAGCTAAAAGTAAAGAAAAGGGAATGAATGTGGAACGAATATAAACATTAATAGCTATAAGTAGGCTATAATATTTAAGGTAGCAATAATCAAGTAATTCAGAAAATTAATTTAATGCATGTATCAAATAAATGAATTTCAATAAGAGAATGCCCTCTCTTTAGTTTCAGACTATCCAGAACTACGATATGGGAGTATTTTATTCTATTGGCCCTGTTAATGGTATTTAGAGGTGCCAATGTGCCACAAATTCGCAATATTAAGTGGTTTTATAACGTGGTCACTGTGTAAAGTTAAACAAATAGTAAGATGCTCGCTCCACTGCAAACAGATCTCCATAGGCCAAAAATAAAATATTTGCGGACCGGAACTCATATGAATGGGATTCACGTTTCTAAACCAGGGAACTCCTTCCCTTTGGCCGCTCCTTAACGTTTATGGTGGGATAGTGCGGAATTCAACAGGTACGTCATTGTACGGCAGTCATCTCTGTAAACTGCTTCAACTAACAAAGACTTACTTAGAACAGTGAGCATATAAACGACACATAACCAAATGATAAAGCCAGTAACCTTCACAGCAAGATCATCTCTGTGTAAACCACGAAGGCACTTGGAGGAGTGGAAGGCAGTAAGTGGTATAGAGAGGTTAAGTTCAATGCCCGGCCGCCTTTACTCCCATGAATGGACCTGGTAATACTTTTTCGTGTAGGCTGAGTGAACCAGGTGGGGTTGTACCTCTCCATTGGTGGAAATTTCGTTTCTGAAGCTTTCGGCTTACTGACGGGGAATCGAACCGGCTGCCGGTCATTTCGGCACATTTTCAATCATTTGAGCACACTTTCAATTTTTATGTCAAATGGGTACATGAATATAATTTGCAATATAGGAATAGGAAACACATTATTGTTCTGACGTAAGCTCGGTTTACGATGCTGACGAGGTAACGTGTCAGCTCTACACTAGTATACTGCGGTACGATGAAGTTGCTGCCTGACTACAGTCAAATAATAAGGATGTGTTGTTTTAAAACATCTATTTCAGACAAAATGGGTGAAACGCAGTGCTGTGGTATGTTTCAACTGCAATAGCCTTCTTATGATCAATTTTTGGTTTTGTGGATCACAGAATCGGCAGAAAGATTGACGTGTCAAAGTAATTTTTCGTAATTTTTTAATTTATACTATCCTCATTTGAAATTTTTTTCTCCATAAGCAGCCAGCAAATTCTGAGACGCATATTGATGATGCTTGGTTTTAAGGGGCCTAACATCGAAGGTCATCGGCCCCTATGAGACGCATATTCTAAGGAGTCTTCGACACAAAACGGAAGAAATCTCTCAACGGTGGTGCCCTATATATAGACTGACTGAAAGAATCAAGGCGGAAAAGTTATTTCAGCACTTTAAATCTCCGCTAGTTCGTTCCTGATCGTAGGTTTGAGCCGGCTCTAATAGGTAGTGTTGCCATTTAGACTCAGAGAGTAGGGTGAAATGAAAGTACCGAGTAAGTAGCTGCGCGGTTTGGGTCACGTAGCTATCAGCTTGCATTCGGGGAATAGTGGGTTCGAACCCCCCACTATCGACAGCTCTGAAGATTTTGTCGTTTCCCATTTTCACACCAGCAAAGTAATGGGACTGTAGCTTAATTAAGGCCACGGTCGCTTCCTTCCCACTCCTAGCCCCGTCTCCCTAAGATGTATCTGTGTCGATGCGATGTAAGAACGAAACAACGCTTCAGAGTGTCTGAAGGTACTGTGTGCCAAAATGATGGCCAGCGATCTTTACGGGTGAACCGAGCAGGCTCGACAGCCCCTATAACTACCATAAAATAAAGTGAAAATATTCGGCTGCTATGCGGGCGTGATAGTGAGTTATACCTACGCTAGCTCATGCTCAAGGCGACTGTGCTTTGAATTCCAGCCAAGGCAAGTGAAAGCAAAGCAAGCAAGCAAGCAAGCTAACATGTTTTTCATTATCATAGCATCGGAAACTCCAGTTGTACGTAGATCATACCTACAGGAACGCGACTTTTCATTTCAAACTTTCATTATTTCTGGGATTCGACCCACGGCCGCTTTGGCGAAAGGCCACAGACCATGTCACTAGGCCATCATGACCCAAACCAAACGAGATTTTGCATATGGAAGAATAGAAACCATACTACAATGATTCGGATTTTGCGGGTTTTTTTCAATTTGCTTTACGTCGCACCGACATAGATTCATCTAATAGGAAAGGGCTACGAGTAGGAAGCAACCGTGACCTTAACTCTTTCACTCCCACTCCCGAGTTAATTCGTGAACCTGTGTGTCTTCTGCTGTCCCAACCACGAGTTAACTCGTATTTCAAATTTCACGCTCTCTCCCAGTGCCGCGTTTAGTCTCTTCTTTTTTGACAGCTGCCTTTAGTCGAGCAAGATGACTTCATCCAGTATTAAACAAAGTTAAATGGAAGATGATGTCTTGGGTAATGATGATGATTCTGATTATTACGAGGATAGTGAAGGTTATATATTAGTGAATGGTTCTGTGGAAATTTATGGTAGGAGTGATTTATCTGGAGGTGAGGATGAGGAGGAGAAAGCGACAATCAGCCTGCTCATATGGTGTGCACCCGTGCATGGAAATTTAAAACATAGTCATGAAATTTCGATGAAAATTGAAGAGATAATGTTTTAATATCATATTCGTCCTAAAACCTTGTAAATAGTTATAAATATCAACCTATTTCATCTAGTGTCAAAATATCCAAAATAACCTGGGATGGAACATAATATAAACAGGGAAGATACCTGGGAGTGAAAAGGTTAATAAAGGTACAGCCGCAGCATTTTCCTGATATGAAAATGAGTAACCACGGAAAACCATCTTCAGGGCTGCCGATAGTGGGGTTCGAACCCACCATCTCCCGAATCCAAGCTCACAGCTGCGCGCCCCTAACTGCACGGCCAACTCGCTCGGTCGATATGACGCTCTTCATGTTACGCAAAAAGTGATTATAGTTCAAAAAGTTTTACACATGGGTATGATTTATATACATAATTTTAGAGTAGAAGGATGAACCCACAAGATGTGCCCGTGGTAACCTAGTAATGCTCATGACGTCATCACAAGATGGCCGTCCAGTTTTGGGTGGTCGAAAGAAAGTTACAGTGTTGTAGTTGTAACTTGGCACGTAAGATGCCACGCAGGGACGAGTAAGGTGTCATTTGATTAGTCTCAGAAAACACCAGACGAATTAA